>NW_010163363.1:0-10443 GCF_000695765.1 Mesitornis unicolor | reverse complement strand
TTTCTGTGCAGATCTTCTAAAGTAACCGTCGTGGTTTAACCCCAGCTGGCAACGAGGAGTATCAAAGAGCTCCTAGCTCCATCCCCACTCCCTAGCAAGATGGAGGAAGAGAATTGGAAAGGTAAAAGTGAAAAATCTCATGAGTTGAGATAAGAACAGTTTAATAATGAAAATATAATAATAACAGTAAAAATAAAATATACTACTAAGAATAATAATAAATTTTAATTAAAAGTAAAATTACAGGGAGAAATAAAATCCAAGAAAAACAAGTAATATAAATGGAAACAACCAACAGATGCACAAAAAGTCCCTGAGCAGTGCCCCACCTCCCTGCCAACCTTTCCCCTATTTTAATTGCTGAGCATTACACCACTTGGTACAGGATATTCCTTTGTTCAACTGGGGTCAGCTCTCCCAACTGTGTCTCCTCACAGCTTCTTTTGTAACCCCAACCTACTCTAAGGAATAGGCAGTCTGAGAAGCAAAAAAGACCTTGACACTATTTAAGCACTGCTCAACAATAACTAAAACATTCCTATATTATTTACATTGTTTCCAACACAAATCAAAAACATAGCTCCATACCAGCTATTATGAAAAAAATTAATTCTAGCCCAGTCAATACCAGCACAGCAACAAAAGACAGAACTTGTTTTGTTTGTATCTTGTCTTTAAAAATATGTGATCTGAAAACTGACATTTTAGTCAATAAACTATACAGAAAACAATTACTGGTTATGTATGTGGAACAATTAGATACTCTTTCTTAAAGATATTAATTTATTTTTTATAATATTTTCGAATTTCAGAAAAAGAATATTTTAAAATACATGTTTTATACACGGAATAGATGTTGCTGATTATTTAGCATTATGAAAATATCTAGTTGCATTTGATAGTTTTATTTTGTTATTTGATATTTCCCTAAGGAAAAGGACTTGGGGTTTCTAGTAGATGAGAAGCTGAACATGAGCCACCAATGCATACTGATATGGATATGGAGAAGAGAAGGTTCCTGGGAGACGTTATACCAACCTTCCAGTACGTGAAAGGTGCCTATAAGAAATCTGGGGAAGAACTGTTCACTAGGGCATGTAGCGATAAGATGAGGGGTAATAGTTATAAACTAGAAAAAGGTAGATTTAGGTTGGATATTAGGAAAAAATTCTTCAATATGAGGGTGAGAGATCACTGAACAGGTTGCCCAGAGTGGTGATGGAGGCCCCATCCCTGGAGACATTCAAGGTCAGGCTTGATGGGGCTTTGAGCAACCTGATCTAGTAACATTGTCCCTGCTTACTGCAGGGAGTTGGACTAGATGATCTTTAAAGTTCTCTTCCAGCCCAATACATTCTATGATTCTATGATGATTTAAAATATTATGGGGAATGATTACACTGTACAATTATACTGAAAAGAAAAAAAAACAACTGAAGGGAACCACACACAGTGAAATTAATAGA
Source organism: Mesitornis unicolor (assembly GCF_000695765.1). Lineage (NCBI taxonomy): Eukaryota > Metazoa > Chordata > Aves > Mesitornithiformes > Mesitornithidae > Mesitornis > Mesitornis unicolor. The sequence goes on along the minus strand of NW_010163363.1, from coordinate 8,977 downwards.
CATTTTAGAAATATATATTTTACAACTTGGCATCAGTATCAATGAATCCTGGTTATGATTCATTACAAAAATAAATGTACTCCAAAGATAACAGAGTTCTAGCAGAATAGTACCTGAAGAGGTTTTTTGCTGCTTTTAAAGGAGTCATTAGAAGGAAAAGACAGTGATAAGCCATTAATTGAAGAGGGTGACATTTCCCTCAAAATAAATAGCAAACCCCTTTTGTGATTTCAGTGGACTCACTTTGACCTACTCTCTAGGCTAAAATTGGCTGCCTTTTCATTTAGGACCAATTCCATAGCGCAAAAGGATTTTCAATAGCCTTAAAGGGCATAAAAATAAATTAATCATAAGAGGATGAGACACTAACTTCTGTGGTTTAACCCTGGTAGGCAGCTAATCCCCTCAAATCCAATTGCTCACTCTATCCTCAGATGGGGGAGGAGGAGAATCAGAATTGTAAAATTGAGAAAACAATTGAGTTGAGATAAAGACAGTTTAATAAGTAAACCAAAAGTTATGTTCACAAGCAAAGGCAAATAAGGAATACACTCCTTCCAATTAGCAGGTAGGTGCTCAGCCATCGCCACGAAAGCAGCACTCCACCACACATAACTGTTGCTTGACAGAACAAGCACCATAACTCTGAACTTGCCCTTCCTCATTCTTTCCACAGCTTTTATCACTGAGAATGAGGTCATATGGTGCTTACATGTTGTGAGCACTGTAATACATAAACCATCAGTGTGTTATCAACACCATTCTTACAGAAATCCAAAAGATAGCACCATGTAAGCTATTATGAATAAATTTAACTCTGGCCCAGACAAAACTAGTACACTAGACTAAGTGAAATAAGGAGCAATGGCATTAATTAATAAATTGGTTACAGCTTTCATAAAACCAGTGGGAAATCTGGACTAACTAAAGTTATTAGTATCCTTAATACATCCATAGGCTTTTATTTCTCATTAAATAGGTGGCAGCTTATTGCTGCCAGTTGTGGATATTGTACCATTATTTGCATAAATTCTGATTTGACATTAAACTATTTGAAGTTAGTTGGCTCACTAGAGTCAACAGTTCTGATTCATGGAAGCACTGACAGATACTGAAATTAGCATTTGTCCCACACAAGAGTGAAAAGTGGAGAAAAAAGACCTTTCAGAATCCTATTGGAAAAGATAAACTTGCCCGAGAATTTCTGTTTGAGTCTCAGAGAACAGATTTTTTTCATCCTAGAGACCTCACACTTACTCAGCATAGGAAAAGACAGATTTAATATATCTGGTCTGCTTGCTTTTCTTCCAGACAACATCAAACCAGGAAAACAGGTTCCTGAATCCATGTCCCAGACTAGTAAATTTTACTTGCTTTTAGTGGGTGGAGGAAGTTATTTTAATAGCCAAAAAAGCTTTGCCACAACAAATAATTGCTTTTTAAAATTTTATTAAAATATCTATTTGAGATGCAATGTCCATAACTTCCCATCCATTTTTTTTTATTTTACTTCTTTTAGATAACTAATAAGTCATGATATAAACATTTATAGTTTTGTTTGCCTTGTGGCAGATGGATAAAGACTTTTGTGAATGTACAATTCTGTAATTTAACCTTTTGTAATAAGTTTTATTTCTGATCTCCATTTCATGGCCAGACAATAACGTGGACATTGCTATTTATCCTCAGGTACTGATTTGAAAAGAGATCCTCTGCTTTGTGTCCATCAACTGCAAGTAAGTAAAAACATGAAATTACTTTGAACTGTGGTACATTTAACTCAGTTAATAGTTGTGTTACCGTAATTCACAGGCATCTTTTTTTAATTCATTGTTCTGGTCTTTCAGATAGTTACAACACAATTCTTTGTTTACATATTGTGATGGACATAGAGTGTACTTCAGCAGATAGTTTTCTTGCTTGCTGTTGGAATTCCTTCTGAATTGAATTGCTCTGAACATCACTCATCTTATTTCCTCCATATTTCTTTATTTAACTGAGATTTTAGTTCATTTAATTCATGTAAGTCCTCATTGTCGAGTGCTAGAAAATTCTGTATCTTATGCCATCCCTTTTAAAATCAGAGACATAATGCTGCTTTTGCAAAATTACTCTATTAATTCATTAAAAAGATTAAAACAGTAATTGTATGTTTTTCCTATTAAGTCTTTTTTTAATCCACACTTTGAAAAAATATTTAAGAAATATATGTACTGGAGGTCAAGGTGTAGTCTACATGAAGACTCCATCTGTGTTAAAACTATGGTTAATGACTATAGCAATTACACAAAATAGTAGTTTCAATTGCAGGAGAAAAAAAGCAACTTATTAAATTCTGAAAACGTCTTATTATAATCCTATCTCTAATTAATAAAAAGTGCACCTTTTTTGTGCAAGAAAAAACCCAGAAATGTAGCTTTTACTAAAAAATCTAAGATGCAAAATATTTTGAGATAAGTTTATTTCTGAAAATAGAGCAGATCTGAATGTATCTGGACTTTCACATGATTTTTCTGAACCTGTTTATCTAATAGGATAAATTTCGGAGCACAAATGAACCAGTGTCCAAAACATATACTTCAGGTGTAGTCTTTATAAAACATAAACTACTTCTCTTATAATTAGGTTTGCTGTGAAGCTTAGTTGGTGGTCATTTTAAGTTAATCTGATGCTTGATAAGTTGTTAGTTACTGTAAAATAAAGCATCTCTGATATACTACATTAAAATATCATGTCTATGAAGCTGCAGAGAATTAGCAGCCATGAAAAGCTTTCTGAACATAGATCTCTTGAAATGACAAAAGTTATTGACAATAAACTGGGTTTCTAGGAGACTAGAAACACAGAAAATGTGTCTCCACTTAATGCTGATTAAAAATATTCTCAACAGATAACGAATAAAGTTGTCAGAAGTATCTGTTGTGCCAAAGACCAGGCAGAATATTTAGTTTGTAGGCCAGAGCAATAAAACCAAATCTCTAACAGCAGGCAATTTGCTGTAAGAATTTCAGGATGAGGATGGAAGCTAATGAAACTTTAGAACCTGCTTAGATCAGGAGTTGTAACACATGGTACTGCAGTTATTGATTTTTTTTTTTTCTGTAGATTGATGCTATATCTCTAAATTAAACTAAAAATATTGTGAATGAATTGCTATAAAGCATGCTAGTTATGTGGTTTAAAGAACACAGAAAAGCTCTGAAAAACAGAGATGACCTCAAACTGTAAAAACATTGCTATAAAATTAAAAAAAATATACAACCAATTCTATTTTGTTAATGCTGAAGGGAATTATGTAAGTGGTTCTTTTTCATCATAATGGCTTGACTTACTATATGAATTAATATATCACAATATGTGCAGAGATTCTGCACAAACAAATGGAAATTTTCAAAATCTGAATTTCCACAGAGAAGAAAATTTGTTGATGGAGAAATATCACCCTGAGCAAGAGAATAAAAATATATGCATTTAGTCACCTCAGATGCAGGTATCTGAATCAGAAAAATTTTTATGTGGATGGACTAAATGCATGGTTCTGCTTCTCTTCTTGTTTGCTAGTTTGACAGATTTTTTTCTGGTTTAACAGTTTTTTTACTGGATAGCAACTAGATTTCCATGACTTCCACATTCTTTAGTCTTATTGTCTCTGTTAAGTTTCCCTGTAGTTGTTTGTTATATATCCTCATCTGCTAGATTAAAACACAGCTCTAGGAAATTGGAAAGCTTGGTTTTTTTGGAAGTAAGTACCTGTTGAGTGATTTTTTTACTTGTTTTTCTTTAATTTTAACATAAAATGGGAATGTAGACATGTATTTTTGCAGTCTTTTTAGTGTAACACCGGAGTCTGTCTACGTGCAATTTTATTTGAATTAATAATACTGTGAATCCTAGAACTAGCCTAAACAGGAAGGATGTGAGGCTATTTATTTGTAATACTAGTGTCTTTCAGGATATTTCAGTCTTTGCCATTAATGTTATCAAGTCCTGCTTTACCAACAAATACTTAAGAAGCTATAACCTGTTTATCATTTTTTGGCATATAACCATCATTTTACATGCTAAGATGATTCCAGGATTTTATTGCACATCTTCAGAGTATTTCAGATAATTGCACTGGAACCAGAGAACTTAGTGTACAGACTGTATTCTTACTGTTTTCCCATTGAGTCTTCAGTGATTATTTTCTTTGGACTGCTTTCAGAATCAGGAGGGATAAAAAGAAATTTTTCATTCAGATATTTTATGTCAAAAAATATAAATATTTCATCTTTTTTCACAATGGAGAAAATCAATTTAGGAAGTCAGTGAGTAATATGAAAGTGTTAATTTTCAATAAAACTTCCCTAATAAAAACATTTTATATTCCATACAGAATTCTATCAGATTTATAATACTATTTTAAAACTTGTTTATAGGTTGAGTATGGTTGTAAACTTACATGTTAATTGAAGACTTTATTAGTCTCTTTCTTAGTACACTTTATGCAGATCATGTGTTTTCCTATATTTGGCAAGGAAATGTTAATATAAATACTTCTGGTTAAAAAAAAATGAGATGTCGTTGACACTTAAAGTATTTTCTCATGTTTAGGAGCATTTAATTGGGGAAGGCTGGGGACCTTTGGAATCAACAGAAACCAGCTGGCTGATTGGGAGGCCAAATAGAGATGGGAAAAAATATAAATAAATTTTATTAGTGTGGCCAGAAATAAGTTTGAAGCTAGAACCCTGCAAGACCCTAAAGTCTCTTCAGGAATCAAGAAAAACATGGTGAAAGACAGAGCCTATGGTAAGGAAGAATTGAAGAGGTGCTCATATATAGGAAAGCATGTCTGGGCTCAAATACATTTCAGGTTTGCCAGCTAGTGTTGCTTATACTGCTACTCTAGAAAGGAAGAAAGGAACAGGAGGCAGTGATAGGCATATTAAGAACCTCAGATGTCAGAAATTATAATCCTTTGAGTCTGTCATTAAATATAACAAATTTTGCAATCTAGAAACATGACAGACAGCAATAGATCTCTACACTACAGAATCTAAGCATTTTCCAGTGGTAAAATATGAGCAAGTTATGTATTTATAAATAAAATACAACTAAAGAAAGACAGTGTGACTACCATTCATGGCTTGTCTTCTGCTTCATCCCTTATGTCTATATAATATAAACTGTACTCGTACAGTAATAATTTCATTTCCACTTTGATGTATATATCTACGCATCCAAATAACATAAGGGTTTACGCTGGAGAGTTGGACACTACTCATAATTCTTTGCACCAAGAGAAAAAGAGATAGGGCTTATGCTTGTCCTCAGCTCTTGAGAAGTTGTAACCAGCTGCAAGCTGATTTTCACATAAGTTCTCTTTCTTGCAAGGATGAGCTTAACCCATTGAATAAGGAAATTACTTTATACCAAAGGAGTGGAGCTGTCATCTAAGGTTATTGTGGATGCCTTTATAAAATGGGGAAGGAAAATAAGCACCTCAAGATGAGAGCATAGACTTTAAGTTAACAGTATGTTATGGGATTACTATGTGGCAAGGTTTTGGTAGCGCAGAATCTTCAGAGGTGACTTCTGTGAGAAGACACCATCAGCTACTCTTATGTCAGACAAAGTCAGTTTCAGCTGGCTCTGCTGCAGTGGATCTGCTGCTAACCAAAGCTAAGCCAATCAGTGATGCTGGTAGCACCTCTGTGTTAATATATTTAAGAAAGGGTTAAAAAAAGACTGTGCATCAGCTGTGAGAAAGGGAAATGAGGACACGTGAAAGAAACAGCTCTGCAGACATCAACGTTGATGAAGTAGGAGTAAGAGAAGGTGCTCCAGGTGTCAGAGAATAGATACCCCTGCAGCATATGGAGAAGATCATAGTGATGCAGGTTGTGTCACTGCAGGCCATGGAGGACCATGTTGGAGCAGATACACACACTGCAGCCCATGGAGAGCCCATGCCAGAGAAGGCTAATGGCAGGAACTATGGCCCACGGAGCACCCATGCTGGAACAGTCTTTTCCTGAAAGACTGTACCTCATGGAAAGGATCCACACTGCAACAATTTTTGGAAGATTGCATACCATGGGAGAGAGTGGGGAAGTACATTGAGGAAGAAGAAGTGACAGAGAGGAGCTGTTACAGACTGAGTACAACTCCTGTTCACCACCTCTCTGTGCCTCTCAGAGTGGTAGAAGGGTCAGGAGTGAAGCCTGAGAAGAAGGGGAATTGGGTGAAAGGTGGTTTTTGTTTTGTTTATATTTCTCACTATCTTACTGCTATTAATTGGCAATAAAATAAATTAAATTATTCTTCCCCAATTTGAGTCTGTTTTATCCATGATGGTGATCAGTGAATGATCTCCCTGTCCTTATCTTGACCGTAACTTGAGCATATTTTCTACTTCTGTTCTGCTAAGAAAGGGGAGAGTGTCTTGGTTTCTGCCTGGCAGCCAGCCAGTGTCAACTCACCAAATCATATTACTGCAAGTTGTATGACGTTTGCATAGGATACTTGTGCTTGCGAGCTGTCCTATGCATTTATCTCCAGAGAAAGGTTCAAATGGCAAACCTTTAAGAACAGCAACCACTTTATTAATAAACAGCTGCAAAAATGTCTCTGTGCAGCACTTGTAATACAGTTACAAAGTATATTTACTTAGTCTCAGTTGCTGAATTTGAAGTCCATATAAACAAGGTTACATTTTTATTATAAACATCTAATTCTATAGACAGGTATGAATAAATCTTATTTCACTGTCATGTAAAACGATAATTTAGGACAAGAATGTTTAGTAATAACCTACTTCAAAAGGGTGAAAACCAAAAGTAACAGATCACGAGAAGACAAAGCATCCCTTTGCACGGACAGAAAAATAGAAAATATCTTAAACCATTTCTTGAAGACTTTATAGTCACATAAAATTGTGAACAGCATCAAAAGAAACTTCAAATTAAATTTAAAAAAAAAAAGACTTCTGTATTTTGGAGAGAAACACATTGTAGAAGGGGTTAATTGACAAAAATAATTTTAGAGAGTACATGGAGAATTTTTTTTGTGACTTTTGCTCCTGAAAAATGCAATACACCTGAAAAATTTCCACAGTGAATGAAGGTACAGGAATTTTAGAACTTCAGTCTTTCCAGATATTCACTACTTTAGCATTTGTCAGGACAAACAGTTTAAAAGATTCCTCTTGGCTTAATGAGCTATCCTGAAATACTTCATTTAAAACCTGTGCAGTATTGAGTTACCATTTCTCCACAATTAGGAGTCAACTAATTCATTTACCCAAACAGGACGTCCTTCTCATGGGAATTGTTCCTGTTCTCTCTGTCTCTCTTCATGAGATGGATTCTGGGAGCTGCAGTTCTTAAGTATCCTGGCCAGTGGAAGGAAATCTGGACTTGAAATACAATTCCCGTGGAAATTGTAGTGCAAGGAAAAATGAATACATTACCTCCTTGGGTCAATGATTTCTGAAATTTACCTCAGAAGATGATCTCTAAAGAGCAAAAAATTAATATTTAAACTTTCAAATGTTTCCTAAACATTCAAACTAGCTAAAAATCTAGTCTCTATAATTATTGAAATGGATTATTAAATTAATTTGAAAATCACTATTTTCTGGCATGTGTCCTGTATATATCTTATGAGATTTGTGCATTCATGAACCAAAATACTACCAGAAGAAACAGCAGAAATAGTAAGATACTATTAGCCAAAAGACTATCAAAAGAACAACTTATGGAGATGACCAGGCAGTGAAAAAATTATATTAGGTGTGAGGTTTATTTGTTTTGTTTTGATTTGTTTTTAATTTTGGTTTTTCCTCAAGTATGATAATCATTAAAAAAATATAAAAAATAATCTCAGTTGAGAAAATAACATGCTATTTCTACTCCTCAGCTTGACAACACTTAATGCACATCAGTCGTTTAATCTCTGTAAGCAAACAGCTAAGAAGAGAAGACCAAACTGAGCTGTATAACGGCACCAAAGAGAAGCAACCTTCCAGTTCAGTACAGTTCAGTATTGTGTGTAAGATAGCCTATAAAACAGGGAATGACTAACTTTCATTCTGTTTCTTTTAGTTTTTTTTACCCTCTACTTGATTATGGTAACAAATTACTGTAATTTAAAACTCTCTTTCTGAAAATGGAATATTTATCATATGCATTACAGGAAAAGGGGCAAATAGTACCTTCCTTGGCAGATAAAAATTACAATAATTATTTGGATTTAAAGTATTATTTAAATTCCTGATCTCAAGTCCCTCAGCAATTCTCAGGTAGTTTTCTTAGCTAACTAATGAACAAATGCTAGATTCAAAGGCTTTTGTTGACCTTAGTCATAATTCTCACATTGTAAACAAAAGATTACAAATAATCTTTAGACTATCAAAGAAGGATTTAATCTGAGAAAAAAACTCAAGAAAAAAATAAGAATTTCTGTTGCCTACTTTAAGACTCAGACAGGTTTTCACAGAAAGACATGTAGAATAAACTGGAAATGAAGTAATAATTATATTTTTGGGTGGCTGCGTGTCTTTGTTTAGGGCTCAGGACAAGCCCAGGGAGCAGGATTTTCTCTTTATTGTCCCCCGCCCTGCCAGGGGAGGATTAAAAAAAAACGAATAGGGAAAAGATGTTTCACACAAGGTTGGAAGTTAAGACTATAAAAAGTTTAATGAAAAGCAACAACAGGGAAAAGGAAAAGGGAATTAATAGGGGTCAAAGGATATTTAACTATATACAAAACCCGATCCCAGTAGTCCCGAGTGGAAGAGTCTAAGCAGTGCCTCGTGGCCACTGTGACTTGTCACCAGGGACCGCAGGGTGCCGGGGAGCTGGTGGTGGTGGATGGTGCTGAGCATGTGAAGGTAGGCCCAGCCGTCCCGAGATATCACAGGAAGCAGCCCAAGAAGCCAGAAAAACCCCTTTAAACGTCAGACCTCCTCGGTTTTTTATAGACTGTGTCTGGA
>NW_010163362.1:0-44020 GCF_000695765.1 Mesitornis unicolor | reverse complement strand
AAAAATATGTATATATTTATATATTTAAATAAATAAAAATAATTGCTGTCATTTTTGCAAGACCATCTTAATTTCTATGACATATATAGAAGATAATTGTGTGTTAAATGACAAAAAAATACTTAGTTCAGTAAGAAAAGAAGACATTTTCAACTCAACTGGCCTCACACGCATGAATCAGACAATCCAGGAGCTGAAGACTTCCCAAAGCATAGTTCCAATCCAAACATTAAACGTGCATTAAATCCATCCAATCCAATCCAATCCAATCCATGCCTTAAACAAACTGCTGCATTTTAACACTGAGACTTCTGAATTAGTACAGATGACAATACAGTTTACTTACTCAGGCAATAAGCACAGCTAGTCAGCTGTTGTATCAGCGCTCTGCTCACCTTGTGCGTTTTGCTGTACGTGTACAGATACGCCAATCTGTAGAGGCTCTTGTAATGCTGGGGGAAGCGGCTGAGACACAAACAGAAGGAAGCAATGCACTGCTCTGTCAGGAACTTCCGCTGTTCCTCAAGGTCTGCTGGAAGACCATGAGGAAATTCAGATGCATCTCCACAAGGTTCGGCTTTCTTTTTGCAGTCCCACTGTGAAGGTGGGGGGATTGCAGCTTTGATGGGATTGCCAGAGGCAGACTGAGGATCCAGCAGAATTTTTTGGCCAGTGGGCTCAGCGGGATGGAACGACTCTGAGCTCTCCTGCAGCTCTTCTGACCTTCCTGCAACTGTAACATTAGGAGAAGACAAAAGTGGCAATGAAAATTACAAAGTGGCAAATGAAATAAATAAAATTACAAAAATTAAATACAACAAACTACAACCCTTTTCTTCATTAAAGCATAGACAGAATTACTGAGTGGTTCCTGAAGAAATTTTAACTATTCCTGATGTTTAATGAATAAGTAATCTTCAGCTTATTAACAGAGCCACACACTGACACCTCTGTCTTTATTTGGGTTCTTCCCTGAGCAACAGTAAGAATTCAGCACACCTTACACAATGCAGGATTATATACTGTTGGAAGATGGGGGAGGATGGGGACAACAACAAAATACAAGTGTGAACTCAGTAAAATTCTTTTGCAAAGAAAGGAAGAAGGAAGAGAAAATTAAAGCCATCTTGTCAAGTGAAGGATACTATTCTTAACGACCTACCCAGAAGAACACAATTCCAGAGTACAATTTAGGCTCAGACAGAATGATCAGCAGTAGCTAACCTGGCCTTCTGGGTAACGTAGGACCTACAGTTCCACCCAAATATTTCTGCAAATAACTTGGTAACTCACAGTTCAATTGATCCATCTTTTCTTGAGGGATACTAAATCTTACTTCAGAAAAGATCTGTGACAGTGGGAGCTTCCACATTTCCTGGTAGTTATTCATCATTGCTGAAAACACGCGTGCTACAGGCGGGTTAATTTTAACTTTGATTTTTAGTCGTGGAAGTTTATTGTGTCTTTGTCTTCGCTAGGATAAAGAGCCTCTTACATTAGATCTTATCTCCTAGCAGGCTAGAGATATACCGAAGTATACTTTATCTTCAAGTATGAAGCTGCACCTTAACTTTGGCTCCAATAACGCTGAACTTTGAGTCAAACATGTTTTCCGTAACAGAAATTTTTAAAAATCTGTTTGGACAATCGATGTATCTATTATGATTTCAGTCTACAGACAGCTTTATGGAAAAATACAACATTTGTTCTAATAGATGTCAGTAACATAAGAATGCATTCAACACAGCTTTTCAGACAGACGACTGATGACAATAACACAACTCACTGCAAGCCTGAAAAAGAGCCACGTTTTCAGTGTAGTACCCAAAAGATTACTGGATTTAGTGATTATGTAAGTACTATTTTACAACACCAGGAACTGGCATCTATTTCTCCATACTGATGCAAACATCACCACAGACTTCCCCAGCTTAGGCAAGACTGAAGTAAAATATTCTTAAAAACAAGAAACCAAGCTAATCCACGTCTGCAAACAAAAAGATGTCAATTTGGCAGCCGCTCCTAGTGAGATCAGTGAAGTGAATCAGAGCTATCCACATGCCATGGTTTCTGGATCTATGAAATTGGAAACTACTAAAGTATATATATATTAAAGTATAGTGTGAACTGGCAAAAAAGACTTCACATCCCACAAAGGGCCGCAGCCCGGAAAGGTGGGCAAAATACCTTGGTCTTGTTTGTCTTTTCCTACTAAGTCCAGCCTCTCTACCTACTGCCACATCCAACTGTACAAACATCAGATAAAGGGAAATTCCAGCTAACGGATTTTGAAGCAATTTTTCCAGTGCAATACAGAACACTCAGTACTACTCTACATGGAAAAATTCGGTAGAGAGCAATTCCATTTCTCCACTGAAATAAAGTATCCAACGGAATAAAACATCTAATTCCACTACTTGTGCTCTTCTGTGTGCTTAATACCAAGCTGCTACTGAGTCAAAACAACAAAAAAAAAGGCATCTATACCTGAGGAAAAGAAAAAATGTTTTGTTTGAGATCATCTTCAAATAACTACTCCTTAAATTATTTAGAGATCTGAGCATTGAAGAAAGAGTAAGCAATAACCTAAAAGAAGGGAAGCCAGTCAAAGGGCCACCACTGACAGCAATTCATCATTATTCTCTCCTCTGTAAGGTTTAACAGGTTGCACAGATTGGGATGATGGCTGCACAAGCAAAGCACAGTTCCAGTTTTGTGCTGCACACATATACGCAGTAGTAACGCCTAGTTGGAACTCTCAGTCACAGTGCAGCACATTTCAGTGCTTCTGCGTGCCAGGAGAAACATTTTAATGAGAACAGACCAGCTGACTTTATCTATTAAATCGGGCATACTCTTTTCCTCTGTAGATCCCAGGGTCTCTTTGCTGGGCACCAGCGTGTCAGCACAGGTAGTAGAAATCCTCTTCTCTGTGTAAGTCTTCCTCAGGCTGTCTTGAGAACTGGCAGGCTCATTAAACATATCCTGTGTGGAACTGGAGTCAGACAGCACCGCTGCGGTGCTATCCTGACTCCTCTCTGCAAAAGAGATAAAGAAGGAATGCATCATTTCATACTCGTCAAGCTGTTACTTGCATCTTGGCAACAGCAACATAAAATTGCAGGCGTTCTGCAAACCTCTTACAAGTGGATACAATACAGGATCCTTAACAACCACCAATTCTGTTGTCTAAAAGGTATTTATTTTCTTTTAAGTTGTCTGCTTCAACTTATCATTTTCATCTCACCTCTTTGTGCTCAGAAATTAAAACCCTAGTCTTTTTTCAGTAGGTATTATTTAACACTAATGTAATAGAGAGCTCCCTGCCGGACCACATTTCTTCCTAGAATATAATCCTGGAATCTGGTTCAAAAGCAAGGATGGTCGACTTTCCAAAGCAAGTTAGGCTGAGGACGCAATATTCCAGCTAGTATGCTCCTATAAAATTTCCCAGGTTTACTGTGCCGTTTACCTTGAAAAACAGCAGGTATAATTTTGAGTTTGACATAAGCAAATCTCAATTGACGAGAGAACACCACAAACAATAATACTGGTAAAAATTACTTGTGAAGGGCAGAAAAATCGGTACCATCAGAGAGCAAAGACTTACAGGAGCGATCGCTGATGCCATCTATCCTGCAGGTGTTAGATGCTGTTCACCAAATTTCTGAAAGGTGATTTGATATGGCAAATGATCCATCAAAGAACTAGGACTAAGATAGACAGGAAAACCCTTGGCCTTCAAGGCAGTAGACAGAAGCACAGGAGAAGCAACTTTGCCTTGACAGAGTGGAGTCGTGTACGTTGGCTGCTGACAACATTACAATCACAACTAAGCTGTTAATCTGCTGATAGCTGTTACAGCACAGGAAAAGTTGTACAGAATCGTGACTTTATCATGGGGATAAAATTCACACCTCAGAACAAACAGGCAAGTGAAAACCTTCCACCCATGTCTGAAATCTGCCCAATACAACCCACGCTCTTCTACATCAAGGGTTATCAGAGGGAACCCTGCATGACTAAAAAATGCAGCTTAGTATCTCCAGCAGAAAGATGCGTGCGTATTCCCACTGAGATGGGACACTGGCATTTTTCTGTAATATTATGCCAACATAATTCAGTGTCCAACACAAAACTCCAGTACAGGCGATTCTCTCTAAATCTGTAGCCCAAAAGATTAATTTCCAGTTTCTGCTTAAGATACAGAAATAGCTTAACCAAGAGTCGTGCTACATCCATTGTCTAGGTAGTTCCACTGCATTCTTATTCATTAATTTTCTTGATAAGATCAAGAATGAAAATTAAAAAAGCAAAAGCTCTTGCTTTGAGATGAGCTGATAATTTAATTAAATTTCTTCTGTTCCATCCAAATTGCACTTGTTCAGAGAAGAGCTAAGGGCCTCCTATGAATTTATTTTATCAAGATAAATCCCTCTGCATACCTTCAGCTTGCAGATCAGGTTCTGCTTATTAGGATTCCAACAAATTTAAACCAAATTTGATGCACTCCATAGGCTTTTCACTACCACACAAAGAAAACCTTCTCTTTGTGTGAACAGATCTTAATAAAACTATCTTGAAAAAGAATGGGGGAACAGTATTTGCTTCCTAATTGGAAGTTATATAGTTGGTTAATGATGACAAGTTTTATACAGAAAGAATGTAATTATAAAGGATGGTTCTGAAGAGAGGTCAGTCAAGCTTTAAATGACTCATTTATAAACCTTTAATAACCTTCTGTGGTACAAATGGATACTATTGAACTCCCAGTTGGCATTAGGAAAAATATTTGCAGTAGCTCCCTTGATATTTTTTTAAAGGAAGTTTCTGCATCTGTGGCAAAGAGGCTGAATCACTCATCTAAGGAAGAAAAAAAAACAACTTGCAAATTACCAAATGTTGCCCCAAGCCTGGAGGTCAGTTCTGATGTGTGGGTTATGACAGATGAAGCATTAGAATGTAAATCAAGAACTGCCAGACCAATACGCGAGAGTGGTATCAGATCAGTAGGAAATTACGCTACCTTCTCAGCACGCAAAGACAATGATTTAGCACGTGTCATTTCAAATGTATGCATGACAGGGCAGCTTTTCCCCATGGAGAACGAATGTAAATGCCTCCTTACAATTAGCTAGCTATTTTGATTTGAAATGTCTACTAAACTGGGTGTCTGTCTAGGAATGTATGTTCACTCTCCTTTTCTAGGCTACTATTGAGACAACTTCCTATTATTTTAGATACTACTTGAATGCAGCAGATGTTTTCAAACTAAGTGGGCCTGATGAAAAACACTGGAGTATTTCAGAAATCAACAGCACTCACCAGTTATTTGCATTAATTTCTCAGAAGTCATAGAGGATAGGTTGAAGTTCCAGGGATTGGAAAACAAAGTGCAGTGCCTATCTTTACAAAGCAGAAAAGGTCAAAGCTATTAGCCAGCCGGCCTTCATTTTCCACAGAATTATTTGACCATAAATAAATCAATCAGTCTATAAGCACTTAAAAGATAACCAGATCAGTAGTAGAAAATGGGAGTGTGTGTACCCAAGCACATATACTCACAGGTGCTTGTAAATAATTAGTGATTCTCAAACCAGAAATGGCCAAAGTGTCACGCTATTGTAAAAGCAATTCAGCAAACTGTCACACTTGAATTTATAATCAGTAACTTCACAGAAAAAATACATAAGAGTCTTCCTGTTCTACTGAGCACTAATGAAAATTAAGCTTAATTACGGTGTCTGTATTTGGGACCCACATTTAAAAAAATACACTGAATAACTAGAGTGAATTCAGAGAAGAGGAGAAAAAATGATGAGACATCAATGAGATGGCATATAAGAAAAACATTGGGAGAATTTGACTTACTTCAAAAAGATGAGGAAAAATTTCCAAATACATACAATTAATCAAAATAAAAATATAATAATTGCTTTTCATATTCACTAAGTACAGAACAAGAGGCAATAGGTTTTAATTGCAGCAAGAAAACAGTGTTGTGGGGTTTCTTTTTCTCCTCCTAATCTCTATTTTAACTGTTATAAACAGTCAAAAAATTCCATAGAGATCCTATGGAATCGCTGGAGGTTCTCAAAGCCAGGTAAACAGCTATCATTTCTTAGGTAACCCAAGATGTACCTTAAAATAATAAAAAAACTCCATCAATACCTAAATGCCGCAGTACGTAATGCAGAACTCACGGCAATTGCACCGAGTCACATTCTAACTCTGCTTTTTAAATAAAAAATCCACGTTTTTAATACATTCAAGTGCTATGCTCTTCTAGCCTAACACACAAATATATCTTACACAGACAGACACAGAGCATATATTTTATACTCGTTGTGTTATAAAACTTTTCCTTCACCTGATAAAGAGTTGACTGTAGCTGAGACAGTCATCAGTGTTACTCAACCTACGCACCAAAGACCACTGCAGTCTGTGAGACATGAGAATTAACTCTAAATTGTCAACTGCCATTGATACCCATCCCTTCGAAAGATGCAAATCTTAAGAGAACATCAGTGCTTTCTAATAATTTCTGCTATAACTAAAGACAGTTCAATGCAACTCAGTGTAATTGAAGAGTTAAAAATATGCTGGTTTTAGTATTTGGTTTACCTAGAGTATTTTCTTAGTTCTCCCATCTGGCAATAAGGTAAGCTCTTCCAAAAAGCTAAAGTGATCCCTCAGTTATAAGTAAATGATAAATCAAGGACTAAATAACCTTTTGAGGTCTCTTCCTGTAGTTTCCTATTATTTCAAAAGCTACAATAAAAATACAACTGGGTATTGATGTCCCAAAATCATTATCTGTAGTGGAAATGAAGAGACTAGGGAAAAAGGTCTACTAAACTATGCAAAAACATCTGAAATGAAATTTCTATTAAAAAGACATCCTGACACCAGATTCTCTCGTTGGTA
Organism: Mesitornis unicolor; assembly: GCF_000695765.1. Lineage (NCBI taxonomy): Eukaryota > Metazoa > Chordata > Aves > Mesitornithiformes > Mesitornithidae > Mesitornis > Mesitornis unicolor. The sequence continues at coordinate 37,093 of NW_010163362.1, read as the reverse complement.
TGATTATATTTTGTTTCATTACTTTGTTGCATCATTCCAGAGTTTTATGAGACTTCAAATAACCTGACGAACTGAATTCTCTATTTGATATAATGCTAAGTACGTCTTGGTTATTTCTAAAGATTAAGGAAATGGCACTTGAGAGAAAAATTATGCTGTTGGTTTTTGTTTTGCTTTTTGGGTTTTTTTTCCACTCATTCCCCATAACGTGTTCAACCTGTGATATTTCAGCGATTTCTATGTCACACTTTATCACTTATTCTGTCAACAGGTGAAAAAGAGCAGCTCTGGATAGAAGACATGAAATGGTCAAAAGGAAGAATCTTGTGAACTTTCCAAGAGATTTGTAAAAGTAAAAATTATTATTGGGAAGATGTCATTGGGGAAAAAAGAACTTGGATGTTCATCTGTACTACCAAGAGCTTTACCGTATCACAGCAAGATCCTGCCAGTCACTTGGTTAACTGAATAGCTCCCATTACTGATCTGGCTTAACAGAAACTGATCTGGCTTAAATATTAGAAAGATAGCTGTAGTCCGTTTGACTACAATGCCTAATAGCGTTTTAAGATTAATCTTATCCTGAAGGAAATAGGTCTGCTAGGTTGACTTCCATGCTTCTCTATTTCACGCTATTTCTCCATACCAGGAAAAAGCCTTTGCGGCTTTGCTTCATTAGCATTCAGACACAACATCTGCATGCCTACTAATTAACAATAAAAAGCTGTGTTACACATTGGGGAATCTAAATAAGCAATTAATTTTAAAATTAGCATTTAATTTTAAAATGCAACAGGAAAGAAAAGGCTCGATACTTTACTAGCCATTACCTTGTGCCAGCATTCTCCCATGTGCACCATAGCCCTGTGGACCATACGCCGTAAGCCTTGTTACCTAAACTGTGTCCGCTCAAAGGGCTGAAGTATGAATTCAGAGGTATGAATAATTAACTATATATTATTTTAAAAATCTTGTCTCATGTAATAAAGGTGGGTTGTCCACAGGCTGTGGATGTATAGGCTTTCTCTCTTTGTCCTGCCTGCCTGGCACTGTATCTCCCCTCTTCTCTCTACTTGTATGTATGAGCATTTTTCTCTATTGGTCTGTAGTCAGAAACATGACGTATCACACAATTCTCATTCTTGAGACAGAATCCATCCATAACAGAAGACAACATTCAGCTCTGTATCAAAAGGCACTTGCACATCATTAAAAACAAAAGAATTGCAGAGATTTGCATGGGAGCAGGTTAATTTCTTGAGGACAGCAAGTCCTCGTCATGTATAAAGGGAGTTCTCCTGTAATATGAGTCAAAGATGAAAAGTCTATGTTTTGCCCAGCTGCACTGAACACCGAGTGTGTTTTGGTAACTTGCAGTAATGCTTTGCTGTTCTTCTGACTTCAAGTGCAGAGCAACAGGGTATCTCATCAGTGCTCCATTTATTTAGTCAAATCCTTTACACGTAATCTCACACTAAATGTCAGTGCGATACTTTTACTAATCAGAGAGAGGTTAAATTGGGGAAAGGTAAAAATGGAGCACACTGCAATAAACTGGATCTGATTTGTTATTCGTGTTGTCCAGTATGCAGTCCTCATGAACATCCAGTACCACGTGCCAGAAAAGGCTACGTACTGCAGAGCAAAAGATTTCATCTTAAACTGCTGGAGAGAGAGAATTTTGAAGGGTGAGATTTTAATGTTCCAAAATGCAATGTGGACGCTCTTTTTATGCACAGAAATATCCACTCCATCTTAGAAGCTTATTTAGTTTGGCATGAGTGACAGTCTGGTGTAAAAAGTTTCTCAGAGATCACCTTTGTCTCATCAGGATGTTGAGAACCCCCGTTTACGAAAAACTGCGCCTCTTCACAACATGTGCAGATTTACAGACCAACAAACTATGAAGTGAGACTTCTCCCACAGCATGAAGCAAGTAGCCTTTCCCAGTGAGTTTATCATGCGGGTTTTGCCAATTATTAAAAGCAAGCCGTGACAGGTAGAAGCAGGAAGAGAATGCCTGGGGAACAGAGATTTGTATAAAGGTTAGAGGCAGCACGGGCAATATTGGTTGCAAAAGCAATCAGGCAGACAAACACAAAAAAGGACGATTACATCTCACTACACATGACATACTACATGACATGGATGGAGACTTAAACAATATGACATTTTAATTTTAATCTGCAATAGCAATGGATGCTGAGTACATCATCTGCGTACCACCACCATTATATGGAATTGAGTACCAACATAACAAAGGCATATTAAAGCAAAAAAGACCTCACAACAGTCTCCCTGTCCATTTTTTGGGAAACAGATTTATCATTCAGATTTTTTAAAAAAAATGTAATACTTTTACTGCTTTCTAATCTGACTGTAATGCCTAGCACCAAAAAATAGGGAAATTGCTTGAAGTCTGTACTGAGATTGGTCTTCAATGACTACATACATCCAGCCTGGATAAAGGAGGACAATGAGCACGTCTGTTTTGGTATATAAAACACTGGCCATTTAACTGTGTAAATATGTTGATATCTCAGGTAATGATTGCCTTGGTCCCTGCCGAGTTCCTGTTCCTCTTGGAAAATAAGTCTAAACCTCAGGCTTCTACCATCAAATGCAAGTTCTCATTTTGGAGGGCTATAAAACAGCAACAGGCAAGGGTGATGACAGGAAAGACAGGATTAACAGAAGGAAGGCAAAGATGTTGCTGAACGGAAGGACAAGAAGAGAGAAAGGAAGCTGCCTATTTTACACACATGACAGCAGCTAGTCAGCCAGCAAACAACAGCTGCCACTCAGCAATACTTCTGTCTCCTTGAAGGAAATATATGCTAGCAGCTGCCATGAGGAAAAAGTTTAGTTACTTTACAAGCTGTATTTACTGGTTCCTTTCTCTCACTTTCATTAAATAAATGACTTAAAACTAGTATCACCAGCATTCAATCGAGTGTAAAGGCTTTCAATGCTCTTAACTTTAACAGCGATTTCTGCATAACCTGGTGGTCCCTTTCTATAAGCAAAACATGCTGGAGAGCTACAGAACTACAGCGACACATTTAAATATAACGTATCTGAAGTAAGTCTGCCCTCACAACTTTACCTATCTACAGACAAATGCTTGAAGATCAGAGTCCAGATATTTTCATGAAAAGATGTTTGGCTGCACAGTAATTCTCTCCTGCTCATAATGAGATAATCTGCTGCACTAGGAGGCACATTGCTGGTTATCTTGGTAAAAAAAGAACAACAACAAAAAAACAACCAAACAAGCCAAAACTCCCAAAAACATACAATCAATAGAAAAAGCAGGGCTCGGAAGGAACCCATTGCTGGTTATCTTGGTAAAAAAAGAACAACAACAAAAAAACAACCAAACAAGCCAAAACTCCCAAAACCAACATAAAATTAACAGAAAAAGCAGGGCTCAGAAGGAACCACAAGAGTTCATGTAGACCACTCCTTTTTCCAGCCTTTGACACTATCTAGGTTACGCTGCTGTCATATCTCCCCCTAGTTTTCTCATCCCTAGACAAACCATCCCAGCTCATTCATTCTTTCCTCATGGGTCGTCTTCTTGCAGTGTAGCACCCAAAAATGGTCAAAAGAGGTCTCAAAGGCCAGCAATGACAGGAAGCCCAACTAGCAGGTTTGCTTGTGGTAACATACGAAGAGAACTTTTTAGGTAAGACTCTGGTTAATGCTCTTATTTTGTTTATGTCGTATATGATCAACAATATCAATACAAGAATAAAAATAAACAAGAGTATTGTCTGGCCTCATAAAGAATAAATATCTAGGCTAAATTTAGGCCAAATTATTCATTCTGTGAACAACAATATAGACAGTTTTGTTTGCTGTCAGAATGGTAAAAAAAAATAAAGTAGTCAAATTATGGACATTTTCTTGCTGTTTTTAGGAATGGCATAGTGGGAATGCAGGCACCAGCTCTCTCCAGTGATGTGATCACATGTAAGTTGTCAAGAGCATTTTAGTACATACAAAAGTATGTATTTTACTACAAGCAAAATGCAAATGTATGCAGAGGAGCACACTATATGCAATCATATAAAAGTGGAAGACTTCTAAGCATTGCTCAGCCTGTTAGCTCTCCTTCCATCTGTAACAGCCCCAAGGCAAATATTTCAGTTTCCTGGGGCTCTTCAATATGCTGCATCCAGAGTTTAGTTGTGCCAGCAACTTACAAAACATTACGAATGGTGCAGTACTCTGCAATACTCCTTGTCATGGTTACACACAGCCTTCCTAAAGATCACTCTAACTCTGTTTCTATCAGCAGCTGATGCTTCAAACTGCTTCAACAGCAGCAAAGCATAGTCCTAGCTCGGCTAAGCTTGCAGACCCAAGAACTGCTACTTCAGTTCTGGCAGAGGCAGGCGTTCCTTAGCTTGCATCTTCAGGCTTTGCTAAGCAGCCAATTTTGCTCCCATCAGGCAACTGGCGTGCCAGAGTCCATAGAATCTTACTTTGAGTGAATGTACTAACGACACATATTGGAATATTTATCTAACTTATGTATCTCCTGGGAACATTTCAGCAGCCTTCAGTACCTAAGCAGATGTAGTCTTAGGCAGAACTGAGTCTCACAAGGAATATTATTTAGGAAACACTTAAATATTTGCTCCCTTCTGTGTTTGTTGTGTCAAAAGACATCAAAAGGCTAACACCAGAGCCTGATCACTATATAACCCTTTCACACTAACACACTACATATGATATCAAAACAGTTCAGTTAATTACTCCTGATTTAAATGGAGGCATGAACAAAATGAACATTTCTCTACTCAGTTTGGTGAAAGAGATGCAGGATCTTCTGTCAGTGCCACCAGGAATGACTTGTTGGGGAAAAGGAATAAGTTCACCTTGCAGAGTTCCCAGGCATATGAACATCTGTTTCAAAGCTGTGTCAACAAAGTTATTTACAAATTACTGTTCTTCAGAAAATGACAACAGGAAGCAGCCCACCCTCCAGAAATAAGTTCACATCAAGCAGAGCATTTCTGTCAGGCCTGCCACTTTCTACCAACACTAAGCTATACATTGCAGATATTTTACTCCTTCTTGAGAGCTGATACTCATAGATCCAGATGGATAAACAAATGGCCAGAAGAGTAGAATTAGAATAAAATTCCTAACCAGATAATAATGTCTGGTTACTTAAATAGTAACTTAATTTCTACTATATACGTATACTGCAAAATCTTCAATAACACTGGGATACCACCCTACCTTCTGCACTTATATGCCAATTATTTATTATATCACTTTATATTCTAAAGCGATGAGCTGCTAGCCAGTCATTGTAAATGATAAAGAAAAATTAAAAGATGAAGTCTACTGGACTGTCATGCAAATCACTTCGTGCTGATACACAATATATCCAAAACAGTTGCAACCTGCCTCCTTCAAGAAAAGGATAATATTGTATGGGGGATTGGACTGGATGAGCTTTTGAGGTCCCTTCCAATCCCTAACATTCTGTGATTCTGTGATTCTGTTTCGTTTTGCCTTTTTAACAATTTGTCTTGTTTCAGCCACTGTTCAAATTTTTACCTGGTTATTCCACACATGCACTGAAACAGTGTCCAGTCTTCTAAAGACTGGATCCACATCTTCCCTAATAAGCTTAGATAGACATTCAGCTCTGGAGAAAAAAAAAAGGATTTTCAGTGATTTTTTTTGTTTTTTTAGTCAGCTACATACTCCTCCTATCAACATTCCTGTTTGGATTATGTGACAGGTACCAACGGAGGCAGGTGACAACGCTGATTTTTATATTTAAAGTTCTGACTGTACATCAATTCTATTTAAAGCTTGGAATTTATAAACATCATGAGCTTCAATATTGCCCGTGTTACCACAGACCCATCACCCTCCTTGAAATGAGCAGTTTGATCATTCAAACCCCCCATGATTAGAGCACCTCCCTGTGCTGCCAGTATTGAGAACAGGGACTGTACCGTCCGGCGTTGCCTGCTGACGGGGTTTTTTACATTTGACGTAATCGTGGTCAACTGGAGTGGCTGTGTAAGGTGGGGATGTCAGACCTGGACCGGAGGATGAGGGAAGGGAAGTCCCAGGGCCTGGCACTGTTCCAGCTGAAGAGTGAGAGTCTTCATCAATCATGCAAGCTTTTTCCCTGGGAGGGACAAGGGAAGAAAAGAAGAACAAAAAAAAGAAAATAAAAAGGTGTAACACATTAGGGACATATACAAAGAACAAAAGGTGACTACATGTTCTTATGACTTCTCCAAGACAGTAATCAAATTTTACTCACAAATTCTAAATTATGGATTTTTAGTACAGGTTATATTGTCTCTGGCCAATAGTATTTTGTAGTTGTTAATGAGACAAATGATGAGGACTAAAGTCTCTTCTTATCCTTCAAAATAAAGGCCATTTGTTTTTTCATTTGTTAAGAGTTGATTAAAAAATAATTTTATTAATAAAAACAGTGGCTTTAAAATGGATCACAGATTTTTCTATTATGTTCCCTTTCCTTCTATACTGTGCCAATTATTGAGAAGATCTCAGAGCAGCATCTACTCTTACTGCTCATGATACCTGAAAACTGCAAACATTAGAATTAATGCTAGCCACTTTGTTTGGTTTATATTTTATTCATCTTAACTTTAGTAGTTCATTATACAGTAATTTTTAAGTATGCTTTCGGAGGGTACTTCTGGAAATTAGCACTCACTTTTCTGCAACTTTTGGGGTGTTCTTCTCCTCACCCCTGGCAAATGGTCCTTCAGAAGCTTCTTTCATGAAACTAACTAGAATCTCTGCGTCTACTCCAGAGTCTGGTTTCCCCACAAGTTTCAAAATAGAAGCATGAAGTCGAAAATATACCTAGAGAACACCAAAGTCCATTCAGAACCTATTACAAATAGTCTCTTCTCTGTAGAAACTGCAGGAGTTATTAAAGACAATCATCTGCTACCTAAACCTATCTGAGCAGGAGTCTTCCTGCCGTTGAAAGTTGCTTGTAAGTGACAAGATCTGAAAACTGTAAAAATTTTACAACTGCAACCTACAGAATACAACAATGAGAGCAGACCTGGGCTGTTGGGAAGCAAGTCACCACCGGGCATGTTCTAGACCCACTACTTATACCAGAGAACCCAGTGAAAGCAAAGGTGTTATGGCTACTATTCCACCTCAAGGATGAACTTATGCTTTCATAGGTATGAAACCTATCCATGTTTGATTTTGATAAAAACTGACTTAAATGAACTGTGTGCAGCAAAACCCAGAAGTGGAAATTCTGCCTGTCTGTCCCAATACCAAGACTGTATATATAAACTGTCTCTAAAGCAAAACCTGCCTGAATAACAGGCTTCATTTTAACGATGCAGAGCACCATGGACATATGCCTAATAATATGAACTAATGATAACTGGCATTCCCTTATCTGTAGAGAACAAGGTTTTCAAGCTGATGTATTTAACTTTCTTTTACCTCCAATGCTTCCATGGCAAGTTCTGGTGGATTATGGTAGTGAATCTTCTTTGGATATCGGGCAGCCTCCTCATGCAAGTAATGAGCTGCCTGTTTGTAATGCAGCAGATAGACAACAGGAGGCTGCTTCTGCTTCTCTGCAATCTTTCCCAGCATGTAGTGAATAAGCCACTCCTCTTCATCGCCATCTCCCTCACAGCGAGATGCTGACGTAAAACACAATTTGGCTGTCTCCAACATACTGTCTCGACGTTCTTCCATCTGGGATCGAACAAAGTGTTGAGAATACATGAATTCACTGTAGCTGGGACGAAAATGTCTAAAAATACACTCCTGCATATAAAAGTACATAAACAAGGGACGTAATTTGAAACATTTTCAACCTATAAGACACAGAACATATCCAAGCGATAAAATACATCCTGATGACCCACAAAGTGTGCTTATGGATAGATCTTTGTTCATTCCAGTAACTGTTGTCATAAATAACCAGAACAAAACAGTAAGACAGAAATGTAAGAATATGCATATAAATACAAATCTGAAAAATAACAAAACCAATATACATGTCTACAAAAAGTAGGTTTACCACTTCTTAACTCTTCAAAGAAAAAAATTATTTGTTTTGTTTGGCAACTGAACGAACCACTATGGAACACTATCATTTGTGTAGAAATGTATTTCATCTTGCTTGCAATGCATCTAATTTTGAGTGGATGTCCTGGTTTGAGCTAAACAGAACTAACTTTCTGTTTAGGGATTTTACTTTTCAGCTCAGTCTCTTCTAAGTGGCTGAACTTTCTGAAACTAGCAGCATGTTTTTCCAGACGGTGTGATAATCCCGAGGCCACTGTCTCACCATGGGTGCCGTATCTGCACCTACAGGGAGGAGCAGACCCAAAACTGACCAACGAGGTATTGCATCCCACATACACCATACTCTGTATAAGCCGAGGGATCATGAGGGTATTGACCTGTTCATCTTGGACCCTTCCTTCTATCTCGACCCCTTCAATGGCCGAAGTCCAAGCAGAACTCTACTGGTTCATCTGCCTATGATCCTGATCCGTGTGTTCCTGCATCAGCTCCCACTGCTGCTGAGTCTAGACTGGAACTTTTCCAGTGCCCTGCTCTGCAGAGCCTCTGGGGATGTAATTGTCATTGGGGGAGGGTGGGGGAGGATTTTATATAGGTTTTATATATATTTGTACATATTTATATATATTTTTTTCATTATTTTCCTATTTACATTATTATCCTGTAGTATCAGTATTATTGTTTTATTAAACCTGTTAGTTTTCTTTTCCAACCCATAAAGTCTCTCTCCCTTCTTCTCTTTTCTCTTCCCTTCTGGGGAGGGGAGAGGGTTTAACAGAGAGTGTCTGGCCAGGATTTTAGTGGCCAGCCCAGCCCTAAACCACGACAGCGAAATAAGGCAAGAATACTTTTCCCCCACTTCTCAAAAAATTAAAACCAGCAGCATAAATTATGGTTAGCTGCCAATAAAGTCACATTAAAAAACTAGGTCAAAAGATGCATTAATGTAATTTTCTCTCTTTGAAAAAGAAGCTTATAAATTCAAATTGATGGGCTGTAACAGTATCCTAAGTACTTGTTTCACTTCCAGAACTATAACATAGCCTTTCCTTTCCTACATATTTTGTAAGGAGATGAGAACAGTAAGGTTTTTAGGTATGAGAAACACATTCCTGAAGAGATGTATCCCTGGAAGGGAGATTATATTGTTCCAATTTATCTTTTATTATAACAGAGCTCTTAGTATATTGTGGCTTTTTAATATATTCATTTGAAAAAAGGAAGATTCAGGTAGTCCTAAATAAACATTCTCATTTAATCCACAACTTCAGATGGCTGCTGTGTATTGTACCTTTTCTCTGATAATACAAAGTAACTCCAGCATTATCCCTGATATTGCTCAGCAAGGCCCCAAGAGGCCATAAGACAGTAAAGCAAAACTTCTGATAAATCAAAGGCATAAAATGTAGTAACTTCATTTTATGAGTAGTTAGCTTTGGAGCTCTTGGATGTTACTAACAAACAGCCCTCAAAAAACCCCTCTACTGTTTGTTGTCATTTCAAACTTACTATTTAATACATTTTGTTCGTCTTTAACGTGCATGCTTAGATGATTTTTCTTCTTAGAGAGTCAAATGCTGTGTAAGTGTCTATGGGAAGTACAAAGCTAATACAGTTACAAAGGCAGCTCAGATGCAAGACCCATCACCTTGCTGTAAATACGTTCTCCTGGAAACAAACAATGTTTCAACACCATTCGCTATAGTTTTTACAGCAGATACTCAGAAGCAGCACTTCTTTTTTTTCATTCTGCTTCGAATTGTGGACTGCGTAATATTTGTAAGTCAGAATAATTAAATCAGAAATACATTTTGGTGGCCCAAAAAACAGACGAAACACTTTCCCTAGCAACTCTTATCACTGTCAGAGTATTTGGAATTGCTCGTTTTGGCTTAGCAATAAACTTCATAACAATTCTAACATCATCATTGCCACGCATGAAGAACCAATGAATTTATGACAAGTTTTCCTATGAAAATTCTATCAACCTCTTCATTTTGATTTACTGTTTGAGTAAATATCCCAAAAACATAGAAAAGGGTGACAACGTCTTTTGATACAAGAGATGACATATGGACACAGATATCAGAGAAGTTCCTGATCTTTTCACTGTTTAAATATGTATACATTTCACCTTTTCCTGGAAACATAGTGTGACATTTACAGAAAGGTAAGGTAAATATAATTTCCCTTTCCAGAAGGTTACAATAATTTTGTGTCACCTTCCAAAGAGAATTCAAAGATCAGGCTCAATCTAATTTTACACAGGTCCCTTTCAACCCCTACCATTCTGTGAAAAGAAAGGGAAAAAGAAACCTTTAAATACTGTTTGACACCAGCATCTTATACGAATGAATATTATAACTTCCAGTATTACTAAGTAGCCACACATTCTAATATGTGGTATACAGCATGTAAATATTTAACTTAAAAAGTTATTACATCAGAAAAGATAGCTTCAAATATTTTAAATGCCATACTGCTCTCGGTTAGATCCCACCTGCTGCACAACTTCAGGGGGGAGTTCAGATTTCCACTGCTTAAGCTGTCGGGATGCAAAGGAATGTAGGGCATAGGAAATGGTGCCGTATTCTATCCACAAGGAGAGATTGGAGCTGTCAATCTCTAGGGCTCGCTTGAAGCAATTCAAGACGGGAGTGGAGTGCTTCCAGATTGGGCCATCGCTTTTCAATTCATTGGAGTTCAGCTTGTCCTGAATACGACTTGCTCGAGCCAGAGCCATGCCAGCCCATGAATCAAACCTGTGCAAGCAAGGACACAACACATGAACAATTTCCTCCCTAAACATTACACTGAATGGCATAGATAAGACTAATTTTGTTATACCTGCAACTTTCTCTTCCTTTCATCGCACGCTCTCTCTAAATGGGTTTCTGCATCTCCTCCTCCCCTCATAGTGAAACAGAGGCTGGATAGCCTAAATCATACTGATTTTATTAGAAATGGTTTCCTAATAAAGCACTGTCCCCAGTAATTGTCACACATAAAAACCAGATGAAACAACAAGGTTTATTTGCCTTGCAAAATAGCATTTCTATACTTCTAATGGCAGCACTCCCATTGATTTCTGTTCCCAGTAACTATGCTGTCCTGTCCAAACACTGTCACTCTATTTCTGCAGGCCAGCAGCCAGCCATAATAACATTTTGTACTGTTGGACCGAACTGTGAATGGTCTTTACTATCACCATCATTTTTCAACATAAAAATCATAAAAAAACCAAAATGCATTCAGGTAGGAAAATTCTGATGAACGATAGATCATCAATAGATAGTACAGAGGGGACTGTTCAGGATAGAGTCCTGTGCTTATGAGAGTGCTGACAATACACTCTGAAGAGTAGTTTCTGTACTCCATGATCTCAAGTTAACACCTGGGGTCAATGGCTCTGGAATTTTTCAGGTTTACCAGGATTCTAAAGCCAAAGGAATAATCATTATGTTCTCACATTTTCACTTGTAATTTCTTGCAGATTTCAACTGAAAACCCATTTCTGGGTCAAGTGACCTCAACAGTCAGACTCCTGAGGGCAATGGAAGGGGAACTGTAACACAGACATTTGAAGAAGTAACATCCCATATGAATGGGGTAAAAATACTATGCTACCATATAAAGCACCCTCTGAGCATCAAAATGTAACATATTAAAGTAAAAATGCATTAATTTATGAATTTAGGTTTTAAAGTATCAAAACTACAGAAAAATGAGGCGGGATTTTTTGGTAATTTCTTTATCAGGCTTCAAACAAATTTTTAGCAATCTGCTAATCACAGTTTCCAGACTAGAAGATCCAATAACATCAAACTACAGCTATTTACTCTGGAGATTTCACATGTTAAATTGCTCTGTGCCTTCACCTTCCCTTTTGTCTCCGTGACTGGATTTAGAAATAGTTTTGTCTAAAGTCTATCAAACCAGGGTTTTTGTCACTGACCCCAATTTATCAACTTTAAGGAGAATTAAAATGATAGCTAACATCTAATATGCAAAGTCTGTATTTAATCAGCAAATTCAAAGATTATTTTATTTCATTGTAGAGCACTGTAATTCAAAACTTCCTTTATTTTTAAGATGAGAGGGATTAATCTTTCAGTAAATTGTAAATTATAAAGGAACAAGGTGTTTTAGATTAAATATCACTTAGATACTTTACTCGAGCTTGTGCTCTCTGAGGAGTTCTCCAGCAGCAAGATCAATAATTTTAGAGAGGGATCCACCTAAGCAGTTAATTCACTGAAGAATGCATTTCATTCTATAGCTTTTGCTATTAAAACGGTGACATTTTTCATTCCTTGTCATGTATGAGCATGCCAAAACAAAGAACAAACAGTGCAAATGAGAAATATTGATTCAGTCCTTGCCTTTCTCAGTTACTCTTGATTTTAATTTAGCCCTCCTTGCCCTTTCGTTTTTTGGTTTTAACTTCAAAACAATCAAATATTTAACACTAGGCTTTGTGTTTTGCTTCTGGTTTGTTTCCTGCGTTATTTATTACACTTAATTATACAACCTATCTATGATAACGGATTGCAGGTGGATTTTTTGTTTAGTTGGTTGGTTTGGGTTTCTTTAACTCCTGAAACCAAAATAAGTACCTTTCGTTGTCAGCTTTTCAGTACTAAAAGAAGTGAGAAGAATTAAGGATGTCCAGCAGGATTCAATAACACTGACCTGTTTGGACAAATACAAATGTCGTGCATGTAAAATTTAATGGCCTTAGACTGTTCTTTATTCTTGAAATGGTAGTCTGCCAGAAGATAGTACAACTCAGTCACCACTGGTGGAGAATAGTCTGCACCATCTGGGAGAGATGGGGCCTGAAAATAAAGAGAAACGAAGGTTCATATTTAATAAAATGTTCATATTAAATGAGCTGCACACTTGCTTCTTCCTTGTAGTGAAAATAGCCTTTTCATTACAGAATATGAAGCTACTGAATACAAAGACAGTGAAAGCATTCCACAGATACACAGAGCACTTTCAAACATCAATGAACATCTCGTACTGACTTTATATTAAACAATATTACATCTTGCCACTCCAAGACTAAAAGCTTTGGTGGTGTCATTCTTCTTTCATTTCAATGCAATTATCTGAGGAAATCCAACATCACAGAATAAATCATTCCCCTAACTATCTCAAAGCCAACATAAAAATAGCAACAGTAACTTTTACTCCTTTCAGGTTTTTTTTTTAAGTAATTAATTATACCTTGCTGCATGTTCCTTCGATATAGGCAGATACAGTATCTAGGCTCAGCATAGGCTTGTCTGTTCGAGGAACAATGGTAGCAGTCTTCTTCAAAAGGTTGGCTAAATCAGCAGACACAGTACTGGTTTTGTAACTATCAAATTCTGGAAGAGTTTTAGGCTTAAAATATTCAAACATGAACAAAGCGTCTTCCCATGTCAGATCAACCTGAAGAGGGAGGTAAATGAGAAGGGAAAAAAATGATCTCCAATTTCACAATTCAAAAGTCTACTAACAATGAGTTTCTATGGCTTTTCTAGTCCATAGGAAAATACATATTACTCTAGCAGGAAACAAAGTAAACCTCCCAAGAAAGAGAACAACTAAAGGCACCATTAATTTATGCTGCTCACAAATAGAGCATACTGTTCACTGATTCATAAGACTAGGTATTGGGCTGTAACTTAGTGTCTGTCACTGAAAAGTCAAGTCATTCTACTTGCTTAGAAGAGTTGCTCAGAAAAGCTGTTCATAAGCAAGAATCAACTGCAAGCATCCTGTGTGACACTGAGATCATGGGTGAGATGCAAAGCGGAAAAACTCTACACCTTCAATTTCAAACTCAAGTAAGAAAAAGAAATGAAACGGGAATCAGATAAAATTCTGAGACTCAAAAAACTTCAAACTCTACAGAAGGGTACTTTCAGAATTTATTCCTCATATTTCCTTCACTTTCCTTTCTTGAAAACAGTAAAAAAATAGAATAAAATATAAAAAAAATACAGTTCTCTTCTGCTAGACATTTCTCTCCTTATATTGTTCATCATGGTGGTGCTGGGTTGACGGTTGTACTCGATCTTAGAGATCTTTTCCAACCTTAATGATTCTCTAATCTTATTCCTTAGAGTAAATTTTGCTTCTATACTGAAAACAGGGAAGTCACGCTACTAAAAATCAATTTGTCAATGATTTCAGTAACTTTTTCATCCAGAATTACCCAAATGTATCAGACTGGGGGAGGGGGAGGGGGCAAAGGGTCATCTCCTTATACTTCCCTTTTTATTAGTTATTCCAATTTTTTCATTATATTAATTTTCTAACAGAGAAGTTTCAGAGACAGAATTCACAAATATTCAGTAAGTAGTAATTTGTGTTTTTGTGTATTTAAAAGAGTCTGTTCAAAGAAGCCGGACAACTGTTTTCCTCGCATGAAACTGTTTTGCATTTCTAATTCTATGATCACGTGCGTTTGGTAAATGCAAAAATCACCTGAGGTGTTTGAACAAAATCAATGTTTCAAAAGGCAGGGGACTGCTGACCTGCTTTTTCTGTCCCTTTCTTAACACTACAGGCCTCTTCCCAAGGCACTCTGTAGTTGTTCTTCTCCCAGATTCAACTGAATTTTACACATTTCTCATCAACAATGACCAGATAATCACCACCGCAGATTTCAAAACAAGCTGTACCATAATTTACTTGCATAATTTTTAAACACTGACATTTTTCACATTCATAAACTACAAGGCTGGCTGCTATAGTTTTCTTCTCTCAAGCTGACTTTATTCCTCTCTAATTTTCCTCACAAACTTGAACTTCTTTTCTGTTGAAAACAGGAAAGTCATAGATCAATAAAATCGCTTTGTCAATAGTTTCAAAATGTCAGCTCACTGTGCATACAAGTATACTAGCATATCTTTAAAAATCAGTTTATTTTCTACAATATGTAAGTTACATAAATTTTACAAGGAAATAAAAGTAATCTTTCTCCAAAATACATTAAGGTGCATTAAAACTAATCAATGGTGTGTCTTTCATCACTTCAGGATATTCCACTGACATTAAATAACACATATCTTACCTGCTGTACTGAATGTTCTTCGAGATACCTTGCTTTGCTTTTTTTGCTAGGGAAACCATATAAACAATAAAAACACTGTTCCAAAGCTGTTTCCAGCTCTTCTTTGTACGGATGAGTATCTTCAGAAGTAGATGCTGCAAGTTCTTTTTGTAGTACCTGAACCTACAACACCACAAACACCAATGAAAGTGATCTGCAAGTAAAGATTGCATTAAGTTACCTAGTGGTCTGAAGGCAAATAATGAAAAGGACATCAGGAAACTACACATTTTTTCCCCAATTACAACCAAATATTACCCATCTTTCTGTAAACTAGTCTTGCACAAGTGATTTCAATAACTGCAATGAAGTGCTTTTATTTTTTTTTCCCTATGCCAATTCATGAACTCTTGTCTTTAATCAATGGGATGAGGTATCAGCTTAATGTTTCGAACTTAAGATCATTCAAAGAAAGAATAAGGAAAAGGCACAGAAGAATTTCTGCTCTAATGCACAAACATCAGTTTCCTCTGGATGGAAAAAACTTTGTGGAAAAAGAAGGGATGGCCAATGAAAATCTGGCTAAAAGGGATATAGAATTGCACAGTATGAATAGTGTTCTACAGATTGCTACACACCAAGGGAAGAGGCTGGACTGACCCCAGATGACTGAACACTGCAGCGAGTTGCTGTCTTTACCTTCAACATTACAACAAAAGGTACCCGTCAGTAGCACACTTTCAAAGATGCTATTATACTAAAACATTCATTTAAAGAAAACTGCAATCAAATACCAAGAGACAAAAGGTAATTCTTTAATTTTCACTAAGCTTCCTTAAAAAGCAAACCAAAAAAGAACACATTCTGGGAAGATATTTGAAGTCAATAAAAACATGCTCACCAAGGGGATTTTCGATCTTTGTTCAAAAACCAAACAAAACCCACACTTAAATCACTGAATTTTAAGAATCAATTCCAACACGTTCCACTATGAAACATAAATTCAAAAATGAAATGTGTAAGTAGAAATCACACTCATAACATCTTACACGCCCAACAGCACTATGTTGTGTGCGTGTCCTCAGTACCACAGCACGCCTCTTATGTCTGAAGGAAACTCAGCTGCGGTGGTAAGAGAGAAATCCCTCTACTGAAATTGTCATTCAGGAGACTGAAGGGTACAGAAAAATACCAAGTTCTCCAATGTAATCTGTCCCTAAAGTTTTAGGAAGCTGTACACTACCAGGAGAGTTCTATTAACTGATAAGTAACTTCCTCTAACATTTTTCCTCTGATAGAAAGCACCAACTTTCATTGTTCATTTTTGTAAGATCTGACTTCTCCAAACCAGTCGCACCCATTCCTCAACACACCAGTTAGGAGTTTCCTCAACTGAAATTCTGCAGACATAAATTGGAAATGCAGAACATTCACCTATTGGCAGTTTATATAAAAGCTCATAATAATACTTTTACAATACTTCAGCTGCCTGTTTACACCATTTATCATTTTTCAACATTTAGGATTGTAAACTCACTGATTTCTGCATATGACGGATGCTACAAGAAGCTTCTCATCATGATTGGCTTTCTTGACACTACAAACACTGCATATCACAAGGCAAAGTTCTGGCATTCTACATGTAAAAAGTTCAACCGTAAGGGCTGGAATTAACTAGAAGATAGTACATTCTCTTCTGCTTTAAAGATCTGTGGCAAGAACAAGGTACCATTTATTAAGGGCCAAAGCCCTTAAAAATAAGAGTACAGACAACTCTTAGAAGGTATTGCAATGAAATTTTGAGTCATAGCAATCATCTTTGAGTCACAGCAGACACCTTCTTTCCACTATTTTCCCTGTAAGAATTTGTGAACAATGTTTGAAATCTACAAGAAGCGTAGATAAATAAGATGAAAGGAAGATGTAAGCATCGCAGGATACTGTAACAAAAGCACAAGGATCCCACTGCTGCAAACACAATCACATCTAACACCAGTAACTGAATTCTCACTTGAACAGTGTTCAAAACAATCTCCTGTGTCCTTATTTAGCTTTTAAATTCTTAGCAGTAACTCAGAGCTGTTCTTAATGATTCAGACTTTGACTGCTACATATTAACATCTCTTACACACCACCTTCAGCCACAAGCAATACAACGTACTGGAGCAGACGGTTCACCCACAGAAGGTGATCACTGAATACCAGTCCATCAAACACACTCTCGTTTAACATTCTTGAAGCTGCCTTTCTCTTCAAATAATTAATCTCATTTTATCTTTGTCTTTCCTTACCCTTCCAACACTCTCTCATCTCTGAAAACTAAACTCTTGTGCTCAGTAATACCATATTATATTTAAGAAGCGGGCAATTCTGCGACTGCAGATTGAAGATTTTGTTGGAAGCACTTGACGACATTTGCAAAGATCTTAGCTGTAAATCCATCCACAGCTCTCACTTATCTGCAGTTTACGCAGGTTCACAGGCCATACCACCGGGCTCCCCAGGCTGTGCGTACAGGCACGCGATACAGGCACAATTTAGATTCATCACTTAGGAGCCCTGCATCTGAGGGCAAGCTCGTGACTGGCAACAGGCTATCCATTTTCATGAAGCACAGTGCCTGAGCTAATAAGCCCTCTGAACTCGAGGCAGATCTGTGCAGAGGCAGCTCAGGTGTATCAGCATTACACTCCTAATACCAGGGAGATCGAGGAGAGGAGGATGCAGAGATAAGCTAATAGTCCTACACTGAATCAGCCTCAGCTCAAACACTGTTCATTAGCTCCAGCCCTACCAGGGCGAGTCGACTCCTGCAGAACCCCTTGGGCTCTCCGTACCATCCTTCCCAGCTGTCTAAATTACTGTCCTGGACACACTGCTGCTCAAATTCAGAGAAACATGGGGTCTGGCACTGAGCCGTGCCTAATAAGCTCCAGGGAGTGCTGAGAAGGGAAATTAAGAGATCCCTGACTAGCTCTATGCAGAACTAATCATGACTTTCTCTTGGCTGAAGGTAATAAACCTCAATGAAGTCAGACTGAATCTGTAAAGTGCCACTGAAATATCCCTGCAGAGCACTGCCCTGTGAATGCCCTAGTACTGCACTGTCTGGGTTGTGCCAAGAGCCAGGCTATCCCAGATAGCCAGTACAGAGAAAGCTGTCTGCACTTTAGTTTCCAAGCTAAGAATAAAGCAAGGAAACAGCAATATACATAGAATATATTCTCCTTCAGCCATGGGAAATTTCTTTTCTGGTGTAACAACTAGACCTCAAGGAATAATCTTAAAAAGGTCAACAATGAGTAGGTAACTCCTTTCATCTAATAATGGTACAGCATTACTGCCCAGACACCCATTTCTGGAGCATATTAGATCTTCAAATACACCCATGTGAACAACAGAGAACAGCCTTCAGGCACAGGGAAGGAAGGACTGAAGTAACTGTTCATTCTCATCACCTTTGTTCAATAGATGAACTCTGTGTATATTTGAAATTCATAGAGTTAACAACATGAAAACAATAGAATTACTTTCTTTTCAGTCTGTGGTATAAAATCAAAGCAGGTAAAATCAAATCAGTCACATTTATCAACTGCAGAACAGCTAAATACATCACACCTTCAGGACAAAATCCAGGTAACACCACACAGTCTGTGAGCAATGTGTAACTTCCAGATGTGCGACTGAGGGCAGACGATGGCCTGCAAATCTTTACTGTTGTGCTTTGGAAGAAACACATAACCCAGTTTAACTGCAAAATTCAAACCCGAGTTTTCCTGGCTGACAGTAAATATACTCCTTTTTACATGTTAAATAATATTTACCTATATTGAAAATGTGCAAACTTTATGTAGCACATGACAAATGCAGCTCTGTGAAATGAGCAACTTATTTAGAATCACTAAGACACGACGAATATGGAATACCACTGGGATATTTTAGCAGCAATTTTAAACAAGTAACACTACTGGTTTTTTCAGCTTGTGAATGACAGTAACGAGATGGTTACTTGAATATCTAAAATAATATGTTGAATTTAAGCCATAGAGTAAATCTTTGCCGCAAGCAGGGCAGGGGTGTGGCTGAGCTATCAGACACAGAAGAAAATAAAACTGGATATAGATTCAGTATTCAGGTATTCCCTTTCCAGAGGTCACTAACTCCAAATAGTTTTGGATGTTCATTACAAAACCAAACCAACAAACACTAAAACCAAACGAGAACAAAAAACTCAAACAACCTCTGACCTTACCACAGGAAAGAATATGTAACTACAACAAACTACAGCGTTACCAGTCACC
This sequence comes from Mesitornis unicolor, assembly GCF_000695765.1. Classification (NCBI taxonomy): domain Eukaryota; kingdom Metazoa; phylum Chordata; class Aves; order Mesitornithiformes; family Mesitornithidae; genus Mesitornis; species Mesitornis unicolor. Next base: position 17,662 of record NW_010163362.1, on the reverse strand, counting down.
TGGATGAACGCTGATAAGCGACAGAAATTTTTATTAGCTTCAAACATTACCTCTGCTTATTTTTAAAGAGTAGGAGGTACAACTTCTGAAGCTAAGCACAACAAAATTCAAGCCATTCAAGTGAAGTTTTATCAAGATCAGTGGCTGATACAGGCCCACATTTCTCCCAACTACTCAGAATAATAACTTAACACTTCTCCAGTGCTTTCTCTTTTCAGGGCAAGGTAGATCATTTAATAATTCCCCTTAAAGATGTTTTTATAGTACAGAGTTGGTTACCCAAAGGCATCTCTTGTCTGACAAGAAGTCCTGTTTATAAAGCACACCAATGGACAGTGGTCTGGAATAACAAGCCTTTGCTATTCAGATTAAACTGACTGAAACATTCATGAGTTTGTCCGGGAGAAGAAGGAAAGTGGATTTCAAAGTGTACTTTTAACATGAAGATAAGGCAATAAACAATCTAATATAACTTTGAACTGATCTCTGCTTTGAGATGGGGGTTGGGCAGATAACTTTCAGAGATCCTTTCCAACCTATATTACTCTACAATGTTAACACTTACATAGAACTTGAGAAGAGCACCATCTGAATTGCAGCACCAGGATCTTCTTCCTAAATACTCATGAGCAGTGTTCAGCAGCATGAGTGAAGAAGGCAGCATAGGGGTATCGGGACTCACTGGAAGAAAGATGTTGGTAAATATTTAAGTAGCACAGACTGAGTAAAATCCAACTAGCCAATGCTTCATCTGGCAAAAAGTTGTTCTCTCTGTGATGAAGTGGTGTTCCTGTACCCCTCTACTCCCTTCAGCCAGCAAGACAGGATGACAAGCAAGTATTTTCTTATTTATACTCCAGAGCTAAATGGTAAGGAGCTCAGCTCCAATATGTAAAAGCGAATAATTAACCCACCTTCTTCTCCCTGGTTCTGCTGTTGTTGCTGCTGCTGTTGGCAGCTAAGGGATCGAAAAGTATCTTCCTCATGCTGGATGATCCTGTGCAGGATAATCCATGGAAGCACCGAGGAGACATATGGTTCTTTTGGTTCTTCCTGGACTGCCATGCTGCAGTCTATGATCTAATAAACAAATGGATGTTATATAGAGTGATAAAAAATAAACGTCAGCTGTGAATCTCTTCCTTGGTAATGCATTTTATCCTATGAAAATAACCTAAAGTTGAGTCTCAGCTTCTTCACAATGAGTGGTGGTAACAGTCATACAAATAAGATCAGCTGTTATGAGGAAGGGTAGAAGGTAATTTCCCCTACCCTGACATTCCTCTTGCATCCTCATTTTCCAACTAGTTATTTCTCTGTTGACACCGTCTACAAACAATTCAAAGTAAGCAAATGTACAGCATAAATTCTTAGTGTTAGTAGGCCTCATTACTGTACAAGAAATTTATCCACAACCCCACACAGAAGAGGAACTTGTTAAAAGAATTCCTGAATTCTTTATCAGGCCTTAAAACAACTATTAAAGACCCACTGGAATCATTAACAGATGCTATTTAAATGATGTAACTGAATAAATTCTGAGCAACACAATGCTGCGTATGGAACTGCTGTCCTAGCTTTTCTGATAGACAACTGCCTGTTTTATTGTGACAGTGCCAGAAATTTCTGAAGTCCTACACTTTTCTCACATTCTTTCACAATACAACAGTTTTTCTATTGGAATTTCTGCAGATAAAGAATCATATTTATTATTACTACAAAAACCATTTAGGATATTATAATGTTTTCCAGGATTCCATCGTATTCCGTAACATAGTGACACACATACAACTTTACGCAATCAGAGTACAGTTTTGTGAGTAGTGAAGGTGCTTGGCTTTTAGTGACGTACACAGAGATCTGAGAGCTGTAAACACATTGACTTTTGACATTAACTAGACTAGCTTCTTAACAGAACTGAGAGTCTGCCATTTGTTACCTGGACTGAAAAATATTCATTCAGTAGTTCTGAGGTTTGAAAGTATCTTTTTAAAAGCCTAAATTAGCTGTATGCTAGAAGCAATCCACACATCACTTTTTTTCCTGCCCTCTTCTCACCACCCTCTCTGTTTTCACTGGAAAGATCCTTAGCTTGGCCAGCATTTGCAAGCAACTCTACCATGTTCATAAGACTTAAGGGATCTTGTCTTCTAGCCCAAAGCACAGAGAGCCAAGATCAGTGCCATAACTTACAAACTCCACCAAGCCAGCTCAATCAGTCTTCACATTATCACTGTTTCAAATAGCATCAGAAAACAGTGTTGTTCCTTGGGTTGTCTTGCTACTCTTCTTTGATTATTTTAGGCAGTTTGGTGGTTGAAGGCACCTGCTGATACTGGTTCTAGCACAGGTATGCTAAGTGCAACTCTAACATACTGAAAGTGAAGACTATGAAGGTAATGCTCGTCTTCCCTCAACAAAAATGTAACCCAAAACATCACAGAGTGGGTGGTGATTCAGACACAGCAGCTGTATCATGTTTGAAGGTCCATAGTCCACAATAGCTCTTTCCTAGTGCAAGTGAACAGGTTACCTGAATCAGGTTGTTTGTTAATCGAACAAAGCTTGGTGATACAGAAGAGTCTTTCAGGACGCTGTCGACTGATAATGAAGTATCTATTCCTGCAAGCAGCTGTGTTACTGTAGCAACCCACTCTTCTTTAGCAGAGGCTGCTGTCACATTAATCATCTGCTGAATTGCTTCATTCAAGGCAACTTCTGAGCATTCAAAGCATTGCTTATAGTCTTTCAGTTTGAGCAGGGACTCCTAAGGAATGTAAATATGAAAAAAAAATCTAGTATAATAATGAAAGGTTTCTTTTAAACCATGAATGCACAGCAAGGGAAAGCAACACATATACAGTTAATGTGGTTACTTTAATGAAACTGTAACAGAATACCTTTAAATATGACATTAAAAAAACCATAGGAGATGCATGGACCCTGGATGAAGAATATACACATAGGATCTAAATTTAAAATAAAACATCACTGAATCTTTCTGCTTTAATAAAAGATATTCAGGACAGGGATGGCTGTAGGTCTAAAACTCTAATGATATGCAGTTGAATAGAGGCCCTACAAAAACAAGGTTTGGATCTTTTTGGTCTTGCTACCATTTTATTACCACTCAAATAACAAAACAGCAACTATAAAGCTAACATTACAGCAACATCCTCCTACTTCTTTCTACTTTGCTAAGTTTGGGTTACAAGATGGCACAGAGGCTGTAGGATTTGGTTCAGGCCAGTTAAAAGAGCACCAGTTTTTCAGCAAACTTCTTTTTCCCTTGGAGAACCCAATAGGCTTGAATTGTTCCTGCAGCTCAGCTCACTCGTACACTTATTTTCATAGTGTCAAACAGACTAAAACTATAGCAATTATACTGGATGTATCTACCAACATTTCGTTATTCATGCAGAACAGATACACTACATCATGAAAATCATTCATATGCTAGATAACTTTTACGTTTCAGAATGGCTGTAACTCATCATATAGTCAGCATCACCAAAAACAGGAAATATTCACAGCAGTTGCAGATATCACAGAGTCAAAGAATGGTTTAGGTTGGAAGGGACCTTAAAGATCATCTACTCCAACCCCCCTGCCATGAGCAGGGACACCTCCCACCTGACCAAGTTGCTCAAAGCCCAGTCCAACCTGGCCTTGAACACTTCCAGGGAATTAATCCATAAGATGCCTCTGCAAAAAATTAAAGTTTATTTGAATTTATAATTTTTCTGGCCATTTCATGTAGACCTTAAACATCTTGCATCTTTAGCCACATCCTCAGTTAGCAAAAGCAAGCACATTGCTAAAGATGTCGATAAAGCTATGCTGTTCAGACCACTTACAGACTTGGTTCCACATTTTGCTTTGTAAATAAGACTCATTAACCATTAACCCCACCCTAGAAAGTCTTTCCTCCTGTTTGCAGGGGTAAGTCTTAACTCTTTACTAAAAAAGATTTTTCACGAAACAAACCTGTAGAAGAAGCAGCTGTGCAGGTCTCTCTGGTATGGATGTTACAAATTCCAGATGTTTTGCTCTGCCATAACCATTAAAGCATAACGTTGGACGAAGCAGATGCACCACTGCGTTATAATCTCCTGCCTCATACAGTCGTTGGATCTCTTCTAAAGACTGGCATCTCTCCAGAGATTTTAGGTTCTTTTCAATCTGCAAATATCACAGATGGCACAATCTCACCTTCATTTTGTCTTCACATAATCTGACTACTGACATTTCTCCTAGCAGTTTAGCTGCAAAGCTATGTGAACTCTACAGCTACACCCAGGAATATAAACCAGGAAGAAAATACCTCATGTGCAACACTTCACTCATTCCCTAAATTTTCAATTATTATGCACTATACGACTTTAGTGCTATAATGACTTTGAACTTCTTTGCCTCAAATCCCAAAATCACACATTTCTACACTGCAAGAATACATCCATCAGGTGGACTTCAAAATGGAGACAGCATCTACTGTGTTGGAGTTCATCCCCCAAAACAGCAACGGAAAAAAGACATGGAGACAGCATCTACTGTGTTGGAGTTCATTCCCCAAAACAGCAACGGAAAGAAGATGGACACCCTTTTGTTTAAAAGTGTGCACAAATTGTTATGTGTAAAACAGAAGAAAACAGCTCAGTTAAGCAACAATTAAATTTATGTTTAAGAACAGAAAATGAAACACTAGTCTGATACTGTAGATCAGTCTACTGATCTACAAGCAGATGCTATGCTGTCCCTTCACTCTTACAAAAATGCTAGGACAGATATGGTAAACTGCACAAAACAGCTAATTCACAGATGACCTTTGAAACCAGGAGGGATAGAGTAGGGAGAATGCACCTGTAAATTAATTCTTACCTCTTCCAAAGAAACAACAGAATCAACATGGAGATTAGGTAACCTTATTATGATGCTGCATTCATTGCCAGCTTTAGCTTGCATTGTAGTGGCGCTCTGTAGCATTTCAGTGCAGATATCATAGTTTTCAAGTGCCTGTTCCATGTCTCCCTACAGTAACAGTACAGAGGAAAACAAACAAACAAAAAATGTAGAGTTCTGTTTGAAGCAATGGTTTCTAAAGCATGGAGAAAATGTTAAAGGTCAATGCAGGCACTGCCAGTGTGATTACTGCACACTCTCCCAAATAAAAAACAAATCCAATTGACAATCTCCAATTAAACGAAAGAAAACAAAGCAGTATCTCTCACCAGTGACTTTAATAACATGTCAAACAAATCAGAGGTAGAATTCAGCTTGCATAAATTTGAAAGGTAAATATGGAAAATCCCTTTCCTTTAAAAAGATGGAAGAGTAAAACAGTAGAAATCACACTTCCATCTGTGCACAAAAAAACACTGAGTCAAGAAACATTCTTATATTCTGCAAAGTGGATGCGTTCTACTCGCTCTGTCCAACTGAAGTAGACACTGAAGCTGAGTGGTCAGGAGAGGAATGCAAACTGCACAGGCAAAATCTAACTGTACATCTAAAGAGAAGACAGCAGTAGTCATAGAGGAACTCTCATTTTTCCACAAGTAAGTTTATTAGTAACGAATCCTTGGATGCAAAAACTAAAAATGAAAGGAACTGATTAGTTCAGACTTATGAAAATGACTCACATTATTAGTTGACAATTGACTCAAACCTAATTGATATATTAACAAACTCTTTGATGTCCTGAGGAAACAATGCTTGGAGGGAAGTAACAGGCTGGGATCAATGACATTTCTTTCAAATTATTCACTTAGTGACAGGTTTAAAACTCTCTGCTTTGAAATCTGCACATTAAATCAAACTTCTCCAAAAGAAGAATTATGCTACCTTGAAAAAGGAGAGGGGAGGAATAATTAAACACAGTCTGCTTCAGTTGAAAGTTGCATTTTGGACTGCCTGGAACTTTGGGAGTATCCACTAGTCCAGGATCCAAAAAATCCGTGTTCTGTAGCTACACATTACTACTCCAAATAATTGTGGTCTAAATACATTTTTAAATTAAAAAATAAAATGAACTCACTATATTTTGAGCTGATTATATCCATATGCTTAAATGAGCTGGGATTCCCAAATCAGCTGTAGCATCTCTGAACAACATTGATTTTAATTTGGGAAAAGTTTTATTTGTTAAATCAAAAGTAAAACAAACCTGCAGTGCTAGAAAGCGAGCTTTCAGCCAATACACCCGAGTGACAAATTCCATCCAGCCTTCCTCAAATAAATCTCGCTGTGAGGACGCAAACGACAGCTGCAACAAGTCTCCCAAGAAATGAGTTCCTGGGAAGTCTGGACCAAACTTTCCATTCACAGAGGCAGCAGAGCAATTTCGTGGAGAAACTGCAAACCAATTAATTACATTTTATCATAAAGTTACTATTATCCCATGAAAAGAGTCCCACATACCAGTATTTCAAAAGTACTGATCTATTTCAAGGCAAACAAATCATAGACCAATACAGATCTGAAATCTATGCATTAAGAAAAAATACCTTCAAAATCCAATTAATTCCTGCAAACATTTCTTCATATATCTAGAGTAGTTTTCAAGCCTGAAGAAGGTAACATCGAGTTCTCACCTGTAGAGCTCTTCCCTTTAGTCAGCAGCCACTGATCTAGTTGCAATTCCATGCAAGAAAGGCTCATCAACATCATATCCTACAGAGAAAGTATGGAGATAGCAAAAAAAGAGTATATAGGAAGAAATATATTTTTAAAATAATTGTAAAAGAACCTCAGACCAATACTTTTTCAATTTACTTCAAAAAAACCTTCAACTTGTCCTCTCGGAATTTCTATTTCCAAGTTATAACTACTTCCTCTGGCTACAGGTGTATCATAGCATTTACAAATCAACAGGAACAAAGCAAAACAAAGCAAAACTTAGGAGCAGCATTTATAAAAAATAAAAATCTCAGCTCATAAAAGCAGGCAGTCAGAACAGCACTGCCTAATGTTAAAAAAAGTTACATCCTTATATTTGTATCTGGCTGAAATATAGCTCTATTAAATCATTAAATCATGCTAAAAGCATGTTCCCTGAATACAGCAGAAGTACTGACATTTGGGAAATAAAAGTCTATATCCTATAATTTTTTTCAGTACTTATCTTCATGAGACCGAGTATGTACTCTGGTCTTATCAGCTTATTAACGCTTGCTGGATAAAGTTCAGGAGTATATTTTAAAAAATCACACCCCCGTGGTTCTCTGCCAGGTAGTTCTGCATAATGCTTTCTCATTACATTAATAGGAGCAAGGGCTACAGGTCCAGCTATGAAAAGCCAGGTGCTTGTGAAAAGGTTCAAAAGTCCATACACATTATCCAAAATAGCTCTTTAGTCTTGAAAACCCCAATTTATTACACTCAGGATCAAGCTTACACTTGTAGATCAAGTTTAAAATAAATTCAAGGATGAAAAAGAACAGACAAGCATGAGGACAGTGATTTGTCATAGTATAGCCACAAAGGCTTGACTTTTTAAATTTTGCATACAAGCAAGCAGTTATGCAGTCATAATGAGAACCAAAGGAATACATATAAATACTTGTAAATATATTTACATTTATTTTAAAAAGGGTATTTATATATGAACAATATACAGAAATACACAAGCCACAGGATGTATAAGAAGTTTAGCATCATCTACATAGCGATACTTTGTTTTGTAAACTAAGGCAATGGAACATAGTTTCCAGAATTATTTTTTCATTTGCAAAACAGTAGAAACACTAATAATCTGAAAAAAAATAAAATTAAAATGGCAGTCATCCCAATGGCGAATAAAGAACTTTCCAAATGAACACACATTGCTAACACTGAAAAGATAACATAGGCAGGCCTAGTGGGCAAGAAGTATCAGTACTGGTTTCGTAATTCATCTTGTGCCACCAAGTCTGTTTAACATTAATTTATAAAGGTAATAAAGTGGTGATGCTGGCCTGTGTGTTTGTTTCATTGTTTTGTTTTGTTTTACTGTAAATTGCAGGTTTTTTAAACTAAACTGTATTGACTCATTTAGAGCCAAAATTCTGACCCTCAATCAGCCAATGCGAACAGAGCAGGCTCTCCACTCACCCGATGACCAAACAAAACTTTCTGTGATACTACAAGCAAAGGGAGGAAAGAAAAAGGAAGAGCAACAACAGAGTAAAAGTGTAAAATACATTTAAGTCTGGAATATTTCTATTACCTATATGCAGATGTGTGTGTGTGTGTACACAAGGTATACTTGCATAGTGTCCAGGAGCTCAGGAAGAGTTACGTGAGCTGCAGTTTATGAAAGATGCAACAGCTACAAGCAGCAGGTCCCCAGACACAGCTAAGCTAATTGCTGGATTTCAGTTAGGTATTTTGGTACACAGAGAGCAACACAGTGGCAAAGAAATAGAAGTATAAGGAAAAGAGTTTCATTACCTTGATATGTTGATTACTTGAGTCCCTCAGTAATGGATTGGGAAGACTACTGCTGTGCTTTCTCCAGCTATTATAGATAGTAAGGACCACCTCACACAAGCCAGGAGGCCATTTCACCAGAAACTTTTGGCTGATGACTTTCAGATATCTCATCATCAGCTCCAAGATCCCACCATTGTTCAGGTTATCCAGCAGGAATTGAACATCCTGTTTTTCTAGAAAGCAGATAAACACAAAGCCATATGTGTTCAAGGTCAAGGTAAACCATAACTTGAAACAAATACGTTTCAACAGTGTTTTATGCACTAATCTTGCAGCAGTCCTCCTGCGCAGCATAAATGCAGAATTAAGTTCCTGTATTCCAATCTGTTTAAATGGGAAACAGACCTACAGTGCACAGTAATTAAGCAGTCCTTTAAGACTTAAAAATAAATCACACCTGTTACTGAGATATTTCTACATCATAAAATTATACTTTTAAAAATAATATATACTTTTGTATCTTTGAGATATAAGATGGGAAAATACAGAAAATAAGGCATATAATATGGAAGTAAAAACAGAGAAAGAGTGGAGGTCATAATTAAATCCTTACCAGATTCCATAAAGGTTGTAGAATCAAATGACATTCGATGTGGTCCAACGTGCTGGAAATTCTCTTCTTTGATCTCTGACTGCACCTCATAGTTATTGAAAGGGTCCTCCTCCTCCTCTGGATCTAATTTCCTCAATCTGTGTGAAAGGGATACAAAAACCCACAATATCACAAAATTCCTCAGTAGTAGGTGAAATCTAAACATGGCATGTTGGGCATGTTTTAACAGTGGAAGTACATTAACTGACATCTTCCTCTACTTAGCTCTTGATAATCTCATAATAAAAGTTACTGTACAGTACCTGGAAGGAAGGAATTTCACCAACAGCTCTTGAAAGTCAACCTTCTCCTCTTTTTTACATTTGGTATTCCGGACTCTAGCAGATCTCCTTTTTGCTGTTTCACCACTATCTTCTGTAATTCTCCTTCGCTTCACTCCTTTCTTAGATTTATCACCTGCTGATATGTCACCTAGAAAGAGAATTAAAAAAAGAAAAGTTATTTGTTTGTTGACTCTTTATTTTTTCCTACAGAAACACTTGAGATTCATTGGTTTAACTCTGAACACAATGCCACAAATTTTAAAATCATTTACAAAATAAATTTAATACAAACTGACTATGGCATTTTGCATTAAAATGCTGGTCTAAGGCAAGAAGCAGGCTTACTGAAAATTCTGCATTTCAGTATCCATAAGAACGCATTAATTTTGTCTTCAAGAAGTTTCTGAGTGGGAATCACAGGACTCTGCCTTTAACTCTATAAACACCTGTAAATTCCCATGATTATCAACAAATACTGGTAACTCCTTAATAGTTTTAGAAATGTAAATACATATACAGCTACAGTATAAAATATTCAAACCTCTTGCTACAGATTCCAAATAAATATAGCTGACTGCTTGGTTCTCAGGTTCTTAACATTACACATGAGCAGAAGAATAATCCAATCAACATTTTTGGTATCAGCTCATTCATTCTAAGGAGCTCAAGACTTCACGACATTAAAAACTTGATACGCATCACTGCTGGAGTAGAGTCATTATTCTTCTAATTCTAAAGACTGAAAAACTGAAGTATGAGTCAATAGCACAAAACCAGATGAGGGCAGATACTCCTGTACTGGAGTAACAATTAACAAACCAACCTGACTCTCAGTTTCATTAGATAGGAAAGTAAGTCCACCATCCTGTACAGTCATCCTATGTCCTAGTCAGGAATTAATGATTTTCAGGCAGTTTAGGTGGCCTTACTTTTATAATGTGAATGGTTAATAGAACAGAATTTTATTGCTCAATTTTACTTTTTCTACCAGATGTTATACATAAGATGAAAAGGTTCTGAATCCACCGACACAGTTTAAAGACAGCATTTCCCCAATTAATTCTGTAGGGCTTTTAATACTCAGATAAGTAGGAAAGATATCTTGAATCTCAGACTGAAGTACCTTGCTCACCTACAGCAGCTCCTGGTTCCAAAGAATTCTGACTATGGCTTGGAAAGCTGGGAGCTGTAGAAGTATAAGGTAACACAGGATCTGGCACTGTCACCACTGGATTAGCGGTGACAGGAGTTGGCTGAATAACACTGACAGGAGTAGAGGTAGGAGAAAGAATCAAATGCTGAACTGGATCTCGGTATTCTGAGAGATCAATTCTTTTTCCCAAGCTGGGCCGAGGAGGATCGCATGTTGTGAGGTGGTGATACATGGCAAGTAAAGCTTCTCCTAGGCACTTCCACCTGTACATGAAAACATAGTGGCATTACAACTTCTTTAATTCTTGTCACGGTTTTCTAAATTATACTTACAAACCTAACAGCATTCAACATGTCTTTTCTCAAAACACTTGGGGTCTTATTTGTTTGCGTTCACAAGGAAAAAAAAGCATTCTGAAGAAATCTGAAGTGCAACACAGTTGTCACCATAAATCACTCCAGAGAAACCTTTTAAAAGAAGAAAATATAAAGACGTACGTGAAGAAGGGAATTGGCTGAATCAGTCTGAGGTCTGGTTCTCTCTCTCGCACTAGCAAAGCTTGTCTTTTCTTACGTAGCTCCAGTGCTTCATCTATGATTCTTCCTGTTTCAGCTGCGCTCACATTTACATTATGGATAGACATGTCACTAAGAAATAATAAGAAATTAAGACAAGTTACGTGAAAAAGGGAATTGGCTGGATGAGTCTGAGGTCTTGTTCTCTTTCCATAGAATATTGTATCAAGGCTCAAATTTGTAACTGCTAGGAAAAGCAGTAAATGTGGTTGGTTTAGGTTTTTTTCCAATGAGGAAAAGAAAACTCCTAAAAGGAATGCTGACTGGTTGCAAACAGACAAATAAATACAAGGAACATGGATTACAAGAGATCTAGGTATGAAATAAGTGAGCAGCAGCAAATGAATTTTTTGCCTCTTTTTACTTCTCTCCAGAAGTAACTACAGAAGAACATTCTGTCAGCAGCACCAACCCTGATTTATTATTTAGAAGACAGGTCAGCGAGGTATTGTCATGGCTTAAAGCATTTTATCTCACCATCTTTTCCAAACTAACTCAAACCCAGAATTTACACCCCAAATGCAGTATACACTATACAATGAGATTCACCATTTGAGGAACATCCTTAAGGAATCTTTCCGGAGGCAAGGCTGCTCCTCAAAGATCTTCTCCTTCAGAACCAGTCCTTTGCTATATAGACAGTCTTTTTCCAGAGCCTTGCAGATAAAGTACAAGCATGCTGTAGAGAAATAGAAATTGAATGGTCAGTTGCTGCTTTGGCTAATTCAAAAGCTATTTCTAGCCTTCATCTACACCAATGAATTCCAACTAAACATGACATTTACATAAACCAATAGCTTTGTAACGTGTCAAATAATTACACACATACAGTTAAAATAACCTATTATGTCTTCCCAAGTATTATATCCAGAAAAAGAACATAATTCATTTTGTTTAGACAATGTTTGCAGCACATCTTTCATTTACATTCAAGACTCCATTCCTGCACAAAAGAAATTAGAATTTTAAAGCAGAATCACAATCATTTGCCATTTTCACATTGTCAAACATCTTAACTGCAGATTCCATTAGCATAACAAGCAATGAACAGGTTTTTGCTCACGTGGGCAATTACGTGACAATAATTCGTACCATTCCAGTAAGACAAACCTAAGGGATCAGACTCAACTTTCCTGCCATCTTGCAACTTCTCTCCTAAACTTCACTTGAATCAGTTCATCCACTGGATATTACACAAATGTAAAATCCTAGGGCCAGTTGTATCAACTGCTGTAACTACAATTAATCATATTAGGATATGAACTAGACTGTAGTCTTATATCCCAATCCTGGAACTACGCAGCTGGAAATTACTAAAAAGAAAAATTCAACGTGCACTGGAAGGCAAGAGGTCAGTCTACAGGGAAACTTCTTGCAGAAGCTCTGATCTAAGAGAACACAGGCATTTATTTTTAGGTTAAGCAGAACTGATACAAATCATCATACTTCATCACAAAATAAAAAAAAATCTCTCCTGAAGTAAAAATCTCCATCATACCCTAACGTACTGCTTACGCAAGATGCACTTTCTCTTATATGACTGCATTGTTACAATTTTTATTTATATGTGAAATTACATATTTCTTGAGAATTTTTTTGTTGTACTGTACTTACTCGTGTAGTCACTGAGTGTGTACAAGATTGTGATAAGATTATCTAAACAAGGCCAGTGATCAGGATTACACCTGAGACCTTCTTCGAAAGCATGACGAGCCAAAGGTAGGCGGATTAGTTTTATAGCCACACGACCAATTTTATACCATAGGTTGACATCAGTAGAGTCTAGCATTACAGCCTAGAAAGCATAACAAACAACATTATTCACATTTTAGACATGCATATTCATTTGTCTACAAGGACTGGCACTGCTTTAGTTTCCAATAGGGACACTATTGGTTTGGGGACTGAATGGTGGACCAGTTATATCATGTACAACATCAGAAAGTACCCAGAATTCAGATGCACAGACAAATGATGTGTGCTGAAAGGTGTACGTCTGTATATTAGCAAGCTTTTGCAAACATTGAGGCTCTTGAGTTTTAATTCAGCTGTACTGTACCTCCAAATAAAACTCCATGGCTGTCTCCAAGTCATCCCGTTGTGCTGCCAGTTGTGCTAGGTTTTTATAGGTGGAATATTTTAACATCAAGCCTGGATGTTTCAGCCCTTCTTTCTCATCACCAGAAAGAACTGCCTAGAAATGATAAAATAAATGCAACACAAGCATTAGGAATTAGACAAGAAAAAGAGCAGCAAACAGCTTGCCAATTGATAACACTGGCATTTCTTATTAGCCAATAAGGAATCAGACAAGTAAAAAGAGCAGCAAACAACTTGATAGTTGATAACACTGGCATTTCTAATTAACCAATAAGAAATGAAGTAATACAAAAATATAATAAAAATAGTTTCCAGAGTTCCATTCTCTAAAGGTCACTGACCTCTCGCAGAAGACGAATCTCAAGCAGCTCATGATAAGCTTTAGCAGACTCTTCAAATCGATCATGTTTCTGAAGGTCCAAAGCTTTGTGGTACAAAGCAAAAGCTTCTGCTTCCTGTAGTTTAAAAAGATAGAAACTATTTTGTAGGGCAACTTTATTAAGACAATTACTGCAACATACTTGTATTTACTACGAATACCAGTGGTTTCACACTTTTACTACTTCCTGCTGTACAGCAGTCCACATCCAGAATGTATTGCAGAACATTAACCTTACTGACCTGATATAACTCATCTGAGTGAAGTTTTAGCTTGTTAAAGGAGGGTTCAAAAGATAAGACAGTAACACAACTTTCTTAAAAACAAAAAATTACGGTTGAACAATCCCTGCAACAAGAGAGGACAAAACTCTCATCAAGACAAAACTCCATTAAGAAAACTGTAGGTTTACTTACTTGAGCTTCCTTTGTCTGTGTCTTATGACTTTTGAAGGTACCTTCATAGTCATCCTCAATTGTGGAGCTCGCATTCAGTGCTGCAATTCGAATCTAGAATGACAGTCGAGACGTGACAAGAAATGCTACATCTACCTGTATGCCAGTTTCCCTTGCAAACTGGATTTTTCTCATTATTTTAACTGTATTTGGTAAATGGACTATACTGAGAGATCTCTACACAAAGTCAAAACAACTGCAATGAATGAAGGATGGTGAGGGCTCTGGAGAACAAGCCTGATGAGGAGCGGCTGAGGGAACTGGGCTTGTTTAGCCTGGAGAAGAGAAGGCTGAGGGGAGACCTCATCACCACCTACAACTGCCTCAAGGGAGGTTGTAGAGAGGTGGGTGCTGGGCTCTTCTCCCAGGTGATGGAGGACAGAACAAGGGGAAATGGCACCAAGCTGTGCCAAGGGAGATAAGAGAGATAAGGAGGAAGTTCTTTACTGAGAGGGTCGTCAGAGGCTGGCACAGGCTGCCCAGGGAGGTGGTGGAGTTACCATCCCTGGATGTGTTTAAAGAGCGGGTAGATGAGGTACTTAGGGATATGGTTTAGGGGGCAGACAGGAGCGGTTGGACGTGATGATCTCAGAGGGCTTTTCCAACCGAGCGATTCTGTGTGATTCTGTGTCTGTGTGAATTTAATCATCACTATTTGCAAATAATAATACATCAAAACAATTTCCCCCCCAAAATCAGCTGATAAAACAAAATTTAAAATGTCTTGCAAACAACAGACATGTGCATTACAGTGAATTTTTTCAAATTCTTAATTTACCAATAACTGCAATCACTCATAATGCAAATTTATTCTTGAGAAGAAGATAAACTTTTCTATTTTATTTCTACCAAAACATCTCAAAATTTATCTCAATAAGCCCTTACCATGTTCACAGCTATTCACACTGTCTTTCTCCAGGGTTAGGAAGAAGGGCCTAACACAAACAGGTCTGGAAAGCAAATACGATTAGAGTATTTATTCTGTCTATAAAGAAAACATTCAGAAGTAAAAGACAGGCTGGGAATACTTTAATCAATAACCAATTAACTGTCCTATGTCACCACTACCCCATGCCAAGAGATAAATTGCCCTACCACACAGGAACAATAACATTAAAGTGAATTTTATCTAGAAGTAGAGAATAAAATACAAAGTTAAGCACATTCATTACTTCAGGATGACTTTCAAGACTCTAGTCCTGTCAGGGAGGGGAAAGTGGAAGTACTGGCAATGTAATTCCATCTATAAGTCTATAAGGTTATTCATTTACTGTATCATAGTTTATGAACATACATTATATTAACAACATTACAACGTCAATCCCTTTAATGGCAAAAGCTAAAACCCAAAATGCTTCTTGAACACTCTAGCATTTTATGAACACGAATCGCTACAGCTTATGAGTTTATCTTCACCTACTTCAAAAAAAATAATGGAAGTCTTCTGGCATCTTTTATCTAAAGCACAAACCAGAGTGCTCTCTCAGGTCTAAAAACCACAGCACTTACAGATATTTACAGGACAGGAACGAAAAAAGAAATGGAAGGTTATCTGTGGCAGACTGACTCCGCAGCAAGCCATAGTGGCTGGTCAACCCATTGCTCAAAATACTGTCTGTACCTGGAAATACCTCTGACTAAAAATGTTCTCCTTACTACTATCCCTGATAGAACAGAACCACTGTTTATAACACAGTTGTCTTTCCTGAGTATGTTGACCAACTCCTACAGACCACCTCTAATGCAGAAGCAAGTTATAGGTACTGCATGTGCACTTAGAGCTATGAGATTTATGCAAGTAACAAGCTCAGTTTCTTTTATTAACTTGTATTTCTTCATTCCAGAGGAAGTATACTAATATTTCAAGTCTTTTTACCACTAATAAGTTTAAAGGGGAAAATATACATTTATAATTCGTAAATAATTTTTCCTCATAACTAAACCCATAATTTATATTCTATTAAGTGTTTTAAACATTACGTTAGTAAAGGCAAAAAAAGTGAGAGTTCTGTGCTGCGTTTTTAGAAAAGCTTCACAGCTACATGATAAAACCTTCCTATCAACTCACACAAAAAGAAGACACGTACAAGACAGACTAAATACAGTTTTTAATATTGGAGACCACATTAATAGAAGAATAAGTCCAGAATTAACCAAGCAGGAAGCAGTGGGAGTTTTGAACTGTAAGCTGAATTAACTTACACATCATCATGATTAGTTCTACTCATAGAGATAATGCTTTGACAAGAATTTCATTCATTCAGCAATGGTATTTTGCTTGTCCACACACCACTTACTTTCCTTGCTTGTAGCTAAATCAGACTGACAACTGCACAGCAATAAAGCATTTTTCTCTTTAAGACACTAAATAAACATCAGTAAAACTTCAAACCTCTTTCAAGACAAGGACTTCTTGTTTACTTTGCATATGGAGAAAATCTATGCACAGAGATTCATGGTTATCTTTCAGAAATACTGAACACCAGGTTTTGACAGAAAGTACAGATGCTTATGACATATAAATAAATAAGGCTGTATGATTCCAAATCAATTACATATTTAAACTGTTTTTTCACTTACAAATATGCATATATTCAGAAATATGCTCAAGCCTTTTGCTGAATCCACATTATCTTGCTCAAGGCAGCAGAGGAAATCAACAGAAGAGGGACTACAGTCAACAGTTTCCTTTCATGGTCAGATTGCAAATGAAACTGCGACTACAGAAAAGGTGGAGGGGAAAAAAAATAATTCTACTTTTTATTTATACATAAAAATTTTAACAAATATTTAGCTCCTCTCCTCTCTGGTGATCACAAGTTGAGAGAGCATAACCGAGCAGAACAGTGCATTGCTTTTGAAAAGCAGACTAAGGACATTGCCTCTGCACAGCTGTTACACCACTGCGACAGGCGGCTGGGGGGGTGTTCCATTTTATTATTTTTAAAGCAGGCACTGTACATGGTTGCAAACCCAACAGTGGACTGAGTTACAACAGTGTCATAACATCTAGGAAATATGTATGTCATTACAAGCCCCTTCAGAGGGACACTGCTACATCAATTAGGTGGGAAGGAAAAGAATCAGTCTTTAATATAAAGTATTACAAACCTGTTTGAAATTTTTCAGTTACAAACAGTGACTCTGCTACAAATCTGTGGCTGTGACAGGTGAACACATCCTCAACAGGCAATAATACCTCTTTTTACAGCCTTTTGCCTTGGAAATCTCATCACCTTTTCCCTCAGTAGTATAAACTTCAGTAAAAATCTCAAATGTTAGCTCTTGTTCCCAGAGCTTGTGTGATTCTCGGCTTCAAAGAGAGAAACAAAGGGAGTGACCTGGGCTTGCCTGGCCTTTGTTGTCGTTGCTACACTTCGGATCCACACACTGCAAATACATACTTGTTTAAAAAAGAAAACACTTGACTTCTGTTTTGGGGTTTTATTTTTAACATTGCAAAAGCCGTTTTTTCCCAAAATGTGGTGACTTTCTGCAAAGAGAAGCGGGGACGCCTCTCACGTCGCTTGCCAGGCTCCACTTCCCGGCAGGCGGCACAAAGGGCCGGGCGGAGGCGGAGGAGGGAGGGAGCCCGCGTATGGCTCTGACGGTGACTCCGTGAAGGGGAACGGGCGAGGCCCCGCCGCGTCGGCCT
>NW_010163361.1:626-1194 GCF_000695765.1 Mesitornis unicolor | reverse complement strand
TACTAGAAGGTAAAGGGGCCCAAGACAGTTGCTTTATATTCAAGGACAACTTCTTCCAAGCCCAAGATCAGAGTACACAACAGGTAGACAATCAAGAGAGAGAGCCAGGAGACCCGATGGTTAAACAGGGAACGCAAACTCAGGTGGAAGAAGAGAGTCTATAGACCATGGAAGGAGGGGACGGCCACTTGGGAGGAATACAGGAATATTGTCAGAGGATGTAGGGAGGCGACTAGGAAAGTTAAGGCCTCCTTGGAATTAAACCTTGCAAGGGAGGTGAAGGACAAGGGAAAGGGCTTCTTCAAATAAATTTCAGACAAAACTAATGCTAGAGGCAATGTAGGCCCACTGTTGAATGAGGTGGGCATCCTGATGACAGAAGATAATAAGAAGGCAGAGTTACTGGGTTAGGGATCAATTAAGCAATCTGGACATACATAAATCCATAGGCCCTGATGGGATGCACTCACGAGTGCTGAGGGAGCTGGCGGAAGTCATTGCTAGACCACTCTCCATCATCTTCAGTAAGTCGTGGGCAACTGGAGAGGTGCCTGAGGACTGGAGGGAA
>NW_010163361.1:0-309 GCF_000695765.1 Mesitornis unicolor | reverse complement strand
GATGACTGGGTAGTGATGTGCATTGTGAACTGGTTGAAGGAAAGACGTCAGAGAGTTGTGATCAATGGGACAGAGTCCACTTGGAGGCCGGTATCTAGTGGGGTCCCCCAGGGGTCAGTACTGGGACCAGTACTATTCAATATATTCATCAGTGACCTGAATGAGGGAACAGAGTGCACTGTCAGCAAGTTGCTGACGACACCAAACTGGGAGGAGTGGCTGACACTCCAAAAGGCTGTGCTGCTATTCAGGCTGGAGAGTTAGGCGGGGAGAAATGCAATTAAATTCAACAAGGGCAAGTGTAGAGTC
>NW_010163360.1:0-11525 GCF_000695765.1 Mesitornis unicolor | reverse complement strand
GCCCATTGATTCAGCCTATCCAGGTCCCTTTTGTTATGATCACAATCGTTCCTCCATGTTGTTAAAATCTCATTGAAAAGGGAGCATTTCCAATTGACTGCTACAGTAATATGTTCATAGAATCATAGAATGCATTGGGTTGGAAGGGACCTTTGAAGATCATCTGGTCCAACCCCCCCCTGAAGTAAGCAGGGACAATGTTACTAGATCAGGTTGTTCAGAACCCCATCAATCCTGATCTTGAATATCTCCAGGGATGGGGCTTCTACCACCTCTCCGGACAACCTGTTCCAGTGATGTGTCACTCTCATATTGAAGAACTTTTTCCTAATATCTAACCTAAATCGACCCTTTTCTAGTTTAAAACCATTACCCCTCATCCTATCGCTACACGCCCTAGCGAACAGCTCTTCCCTGGATTTCTTATAGGCACCTTTCAGGTATTGGAAGGTCATTATAAGGTTCCCTTGAACCCTTCTCTTCTCCAGGCTGGACAACCCCAACTGCCTCAGCCTGTCTTCACAGGAGAGGTGCTCCAGCCCTTTGATCATCTTTGTGGCCCTCCTCTGGACTCGGTCCAGCACTTCAATGTATTTTTTGTGTTAGGGACTCCAAAGCTGGACATATTATTCCAGGTGAGGTCTCACCAGAGCAGAGACTTCTCCAGATGTTGTAGACATCTGTCCCACCTCTCCTACTGTTTGCAGTTTAATAGCAATTTTAACTCTCTTGTGCTTTCTCTGGAAAGCGTATAGTGTTTTCTAGTTCTTCTACTACGCCAAGGTCGCTACTCACTTCATGAAATCTATGTCTGTTTTATTTGCCTTTCAGGTGAGGAATACAACATTTGACTAAAAATAGCAAGTGTGAAATGAAATACTAAATGACAGGAAAACCTGTGTTTGGCACAATCTGAAGCCAATTTAGGATGTGGTACGTTTCTCAGCTGTATACTATGTGATGATTGAACATCTTCAATTTTAAAGAGACACCTAAACTACTTATTTTATATGATTTCTTCACCTGAAATTTAGCACTTGATTTGATACTGTCATAGAATTGTTGGATTATAGAATAATTTAGATCAGAAGGTACATCTAAAGGTCATCTAGTCCAACCTCCTGCTCAAAGCAAGGCTAACTCAAAGCAGTGACAGTCCAGATTGTTTTTCAACCACTTCGTAATCCACCCATGCAGTCTGTACCTCCTAGTCTTGGCTGCAAGGATACTATGGGAGGTTGTGTCAAAGACCTTGCTAAAGTCATTTTGAAGAGCATTTACATCACCTCTTACCCCATTCACTAACCATTCATCCTGTCATAGAAAGTTCATTGGGCTGATCAAGTGTAATTTGCCTTAGTAAATGTACTAACTGCTCCTAGTCATCTTGCCCTTCTTGAGGCTCCCAGGATGATTTCCTTGTAATTGTCCAGTCTGTTTCATCTGGCTGGTCTCTCTTCAACACAAAAGTCAATTCCAGACCACAGAAGTAGGTCTGACATATACATTGGAGTGGCAACAGATTTATTGTCCTGCTCTAAGTTACATAGATCAGACACTGGGCTCCTAAAAACCTTGAGGACATGATTTTTCTTCTCCTTGTATTCCCCTTTTCTCCCTCAACGTTCTCCAAATTCTGTCCCTTCACCACTTTATTTTGTCCTAAAAAAGACTGTGTCTTTCTAGTTCTAAACAATTTTCCCTGGTTTTCTTAACTTTACAGATTTATTTGGTATTTATAAGAGATTGTCTTGGAAATGTCTCCCTTATTCATGAGTTCTATTAAGGTCACACCACTCTGCCCTTGTGTTTTTAAATCTGTAGTGTTTTGTCACGTTCATATTGCTACCTTTTAGTGATGCCAAAGGCTGGGATTAGCTATCTACATGCAAACCTTAACATTTCCACTTAAGTGAGGTGATGTTGATTATGCCTGTAATTCCCTAGAGCCTATTTCTTGCCTTCTTTGAAGATGGGTGTGACATCTGCCTTTTTCCAGTCATCAAGGAGTTCTGTTCTCCTGATCTCCCCAGCCATTCAAAGTTGATAGAGAGCAGCCTCACAATGGTATCAGCCTGCTCTCTTACTATACCCAGCTGCATTTTGTCAAGTCTCACAAGGGGTTTCGGTATTTATTTTAATATTAGGAATTTTTATTTCAGCCCATCACTATTCAATTTACTATTCAAAGAAAAACAGACACCAGATTAGTTTTTAACAAAATCAATAAACTTCTTGGCATTTTCCCTTTTCCACAGTAGAAATATTCCTCTTCTTTCTTTTTTTTTTTAAGAAAAGATTAACAGAACTGTGTATTTAAATCTGATTTCAAAAGCTTTTTTCTTTTTTTTTTGTAAATGCACTATAGATGAAATAGATGAAAAAGATAGTTGAGGTTATAGTGATTCCAGTAGCTGATCTGGATGGTGAAAATACAAAATGAAAGTACAGGAAAGAAGTAATATGATGGTGCTCTGAAAATCTATACAATGTTAACAATTGGTATTTTTTGAGTTTATGGAAACACTTTTGTGGAAGATTGGATAGTTTTGTGGCTAAGAGGGTGGTTGCTGTTCTAGTTCTTTTGATTTCTGAGTGTTAATTTTGTTTCTTGGCTATGTTTTATTTAAAATTATTAAAGAAAATTTAAATGTAAACAACCAAATTACAGCAAGATAAAAATCAACATTCACACTAGCATTGTAGTAGCTGCAATAGCATTTGTGAATTTTTACAGTTTGACTATAGAGGCTTTATTTTCTGTTGAAGGACACTAGCTGTTGCTTTATTTATTTCCTAGTCTTAGATTTTTGTTTTGATGTATTTAAATCCACAGGCAGACAAGGAAGAAAAGATAGAAAAAATGGGATTTTATTTTTTAGATGTAAATATTTAAACTTATGAATTTTTTTTTTTTTTGCCTAGTGTTGTGCAAAATAAGTAGTAATTTCAGTCTAATCTTCTGGAATTTTAAAACTATTTTGATCCAGGATAAAGTCTTGTGCATATGAATGTCTTAAAGAAATAAAAAGGAAGACACTATTCCTATATGGCACATATTGACTAAAATAGTGGACAATAATACTAGGTTCACAAAAAAATCCTACTTTTTTTTTCTTCCAAAAATAGAATAGAAATACATCAATAGCAACAAAGATAATTGATGAACAGAATATTCCCATTCCATCACTTTTTCTCCTTTTTCCTTTTCTTCCTGAAATCCCTGATTTTTATTAACGCTTACTACACTTACTAAGACTAATTTCTTTGTTCCTTCCACTGATGCCATCACTTTGCTCATCATCATACATTCACTCAGTTCAAAAACATATATTGACTCTTTCAGTAAAATTTCTTAATTTCCAGTTTTTATTTAACTCTCCCAGAAAAATCTACTTTCTGCTTTTTCTTACACTAGCAAATCTCTAATTAATCAAGAGCTCTTGCTCCCTTGCTATTTGCCTTGTTCCTCAGAGCCAGCCCCTTCACCTTCTAATGGGAAGCTTTGGTAATGCTGTGCACTTTCAGCTCCCACTGAGGGATCAGCATCTAGGTTAGGATGGAGGTGCAGGATTGCACGGTCATACCAGGCATGGCAAAAGCCCTGATGCAGATTCCTATGGCACTTTTGATGAGAAACAAGAAAAGGATTGGCAGTTCCTCATTGGGTTACTTATCTAGTACATGGTAAAAGACACATTAAATCCAACTTACTTTCAGTAACAGTGTCATAAGTGCTAGCATTTTACAAAAGCAAAAATGTTATTCATTCAGTTGTGTTCAGACAATATGACTAAAGCACATAAGCTACTGGACAGAAATTATTTGTATTCTGTTAACTGAGTGCACAGAGCAGAAAAGTGAAGCATCATAATTTATTGTAACTTCATGTCTTCTCTCTGAAATTGTACACTGCCTTGGAAGCAAAGCCTGGAAGGGAGATGGGTTTAGATCTTTGCCTGGTATTGCAGGTACTAATGGGTTTAACCACAGGCTCAGGAGCAAGACAGCACTTTAGCTCCTGCAAGAGTTAAGTCTTCTCCCAGTCCTGATCCATGTGCTCCATGAAGTCTGGTGAAAGGGCAGTCCAGGGATAGTAATTCATGGAAAAAGCAATCTTTTTCTTCTTCTTCCATTTTTTTTTTTAAGCGACTATGTAAAATTACCAGTAGTCCTCTAAGCCATCTGTTTAAAATTCTGATGGTATGCAATATATCTACAGTGAGATACTCTGACAATGAACTGCATTAACACTGTACACAATATACTTATTCCAGTAAAAGTTCATTAGTATTCACAGGGATACTCTGGCTCTGTGATACTAGCAGAAAATGTCAAATTGTTCTTAGAATTTATAAGAATGTATAAAATTCATGAGCTGAAACAATGAAAATAATGAAGAAATTATGGCTACCATATTTTGTACTTATTTTGCCATATGATTTCTTTATGTCCACTGAAATGAAGGCTAGTCACCTAACCTTTCATTGAGTCAGCGTTTTCTGAAATACAAAGACATGAAAAGTGCTTACTAATGTTTGCTTGGCACCCATCCTAATATATCTAGAATGAGAACTGCAAGGAAAAGAAATGCGGCAAGTTCTACAGTACAGCATTCAGAGCCTAGTTTATTCACTTTAATAAACAGGTTTCAAAACAGGTCTGTAAGAATTTTTTTATCCTGTAATTGGAAATTGCCAGATACATTCCACTCACAGAATGATGATGACATAGTTTCCATTCCAGAATTCATTACAGAGCTATTAAATAAGTTAATTTTCATCTGGGAATGTCTAAAGAACTAGGAGGGCTGTTTTCCAGGAAGGTTCTCAGTTGCTAACATTTGGGGGGGTTACCTTCACTAGTTCTTGAACTGGAGTAAGATTTTCAGAAGGGCAGAATTTTCACAGGGAGTAATTGTTCAATTTGCACAGTTTAAACCAAATCAGGATTGAAGCTGTTATTGATTTATTAATGACAGAAAATTAATTGGAATAAGTGGCCTATAATGATAACACAAGATCACCTCAATGCTAAGCACCTGCAGAATTTTAATAAAATGCTTCCAAAATTTCCAAAGCACATTCAAGAATTAATCCCAACAGAGCACATGCCTGCTGTGGGAGATGTGTGACCCGACTGACCCCTATGTCAGCTCTTGAGACCTGCCCCATGCTGGCCATGAGCGAGCTGTAGGCAGCAGCTGGGGGTGCCCATGGTAAGGCCATGCTGCCAGGCCCAGGCAGGGTAGCCCTGGTAGCCCTGGTAGCCCTGGTAGCCCAGGTAGCCCTGGGCCATGGGGCTACAACAGGAAGGATCACCCCATTCCCCCTCTGCCCTGCTCCACTCTTCTCCAGCCCACTACAAATCTTTGTGTTTCACTTGCATTTCTGTTTAGCTGACTTTTTTTTTTTTCCAGAAGTCTCCTGGCAATTCCTCAGTCACTGTTTACTCTGGCCAATGGTTGTCTTTCTCTTTACCTAGATCAGTTTTGTTTTGGGTGGTTTGGACATCCCACTGAACCACATCTTTACACTCACTGCTGTTTTGTCAGGTGCTGTTATCCCAGGCTATATGCAAAGGGTGATCCTTGTGAGCACCTAGGAAAAAAGCAAATATGTAAATAATTTAAAATGGTAAAAGGGCCAGGCTGCATAACAATAATCTCATAATAATTCTTTTAAATTGCAGGGAAAAGCAGTGAAATTGCCAGCAGAGGGCTTGACTGATCAAGAATGAACATGGAGATAATGTCACTAATGCCAGCAAGACTTTACTGAAAATAGGGCTTGAGAAGTTAAATACGTACCTTTTTCTTGCTTTTGTCATCATATAGTAATGTTTAACTAACGTAACATACTTCTGCAAGGCATTTTATTCATTCAAAGTGGAAATTAGATTAAGAAACTGCCTTATGACATTTGTACAGTGCACGCCAAATGGATTAAAAACTAGTCTCAAAAGACTGGTAAATGGGAAGTAATTGTAAAGCAGGTTTATGTCTTTTGTGCAGTTCACAGTAGAATCAGGTTTTTAATCATTCTTTCAACCACAGAATCACAGAATCACAGAAAGTTAGGGATTGGAAGGGACCTCAAAAGATCATCTAGTCCAATCCCCCTGCCGGAGCAGGAACACCTAGATGAGGTTGCACAGGAAGGCGTCCAGGCGGGTTTTGAATGTCTCCAGAGAACCAATCCAAGAGACAACAAAAATCACTGATGAATTCTGTAGATAGAACAAAGATGCTTGAGCTCTTGAATGATGAAGAAGAAAGGTCATTGATATCAAAATAGAAAATAAATGCCAAAACAGGGAGTCAGAGTAACAGTGTGACTGCTCTAAGTATAACATCTGACACATTGATGGTAAGCTCTTCAGCATGGAAAAGAAAGGTGTAACAAAATCTGAAGGCTAGAAGGTGAAGTGAGAAAAAGCAAAACTCAAAATAGAGCACATTTTTAACAGTGATGCCATTAGGAACAGTTTACAAAAAGTTTCATTCAAAATTTCTAAAGTAAGCATTGGATGTTATTATAAAGAATATGTCCTAGTTCAGCCCAGAGTTAATTGAAGGAGGTTGTGTGGTCTGTGGTACCATGGAAACATCCAAACAGAGATTCTACAGTCTCTTTGGATAAGTACAATAAATCAAGAAAGAAAGAAACACTTTTAATTTCATTAAGGTCCCTAGTGATTTACACCTGATAATAATAACAAATCTGTAGAAATTACACAAATGGTCTTGTTGCGTCAGCACCTTTGGAAATTAGATTAGTAATATCCACCTATTTACAAGCTTGGCTTAATTTAACCAACAAAAATAAGTAGCTTTTTCCCAGTGACATATAGAATCAAATAAATGAGGGAATGAATGGGATTTAGAGAACTGAGCTTTCTACACAACAGCATGTCATTTTTCAATTTTTGTCACTAAGTCTTTTTTATATTTAGGTAGATATTAACAAGACTGGTAATAAACTGTAAGAAAATTTAAAAACTTAATAAGATCAATCTTGCTTCAGCTTTGTGCACTACAGAAGCAAAAGCTTTTCCCTTCAGGCCCATAACTTCTATTTTATTGCAACCTACCTTTTCATTCCAGACAAGCAGACAAATTTGCACCCAGTTTTCTGACCATCAGAACCATAAAGTTATTTGTCCCTGGGAAAAAAAAGACAGACAACATAATAATGCCATTAGCTTAATACCATCTTAATGTCTTAAGTGGTTTTTTCCTTAGGATGAAATTAACCCCAGTGCAGGGCTGCAATCAAATTTGTTTGTAGAAAGTGTACTGTTTCTGCTAGAATCACTTCCATTACTGATCTCATTCTTCTTCTGTAGCTATGTTCTACTTTAAATTACCGCAGTACGTCAAATGATGATCACACATCCACCACATTCCTGAATGTTTTCTCTTCAGAGAAGTCTTGCAAAATTTAGCAGAGAATACAATAACTCTTCCGAATTCCTTCCTCAAATGATTAATCCTTGATGGTTCTTTATTGTGTGTCTGGGCTGACACCAGGTCAGAAAAGATTAGGGTTTTATTGCCCTCATATTTCAGATCCTTATTTTAGTAGTTGCAGCCAGGATTCTTTCTCTTTCTCTTATATCAGAGTATAGCAATTACAGTCCTCTCATATTACCCTGAAATGCTGTTCCCCTCATGGGCATCCTGTAATTTCTCTTCCCAAGCAGCACATCTTGCCAGGTGAGAGCTCAACCACACAGAAGTCTTTTAATAATTTGAAAAGTTTCATTACTGTATTTTTTTCAGTTATTTACTTAGCTCAATGCACATTTATAAAAGCATGTATGCAACACAAGATGCTATTGTACACATCTGAACAAAAAGTATTTTTAATATGGAATTTTACAAACAGTATAATATTTGAAAATGTATAATTTTACCTTCTTCACCCAATTCAAGTCAGGCTGTAGTTGCAGATGGAATTTGTTTCACAATGCAGACACATCTCTGCCAATATCTTATGGCACAAAAACCCCAGTAGATTTTTAATTTGCATAATATTACACTTCTTTGCATAACATATTGCCCAGTGGTACTAAGAGCACCAGTTTCTCCCTAAGCCCCAATTAATTAATCTGTGTCTCTCCAGACCTGCAGCAATTTATTATGCATTTTTAGTATAGCAACATCAAGTAATTATATGCTTCCCAGCCCCACATCAGTCATTTTGTGTCCTCCAGACAGCTTTGCACTTCTCCCAGCCCCACATCTGGCTAAAAACCACAATCTCTTCTTTTTCCATAGCTGAAGAGGCCTCTCAGCAATTTTGCCAGTCAGCAGAGAGCTCTAGGAGCTCCCTGCTCTTGTTATAGCCCATCAAGGTCTGAAGTTCTGGAGATGGTAGGGTAAAACCTCATCAGCCATACTGCTGTCTGTTCGAGGACTGGGAGAGAAGTGCAACTCATTTTTGTCTCCTTTCTTTTTCTCCCATCCCTTTCTGTGAACTGAATACAAATGCTTGCACATTGCTGCTATTCACATGATTTAATTTGACTTTGGTATTATTTTGCTACTGTTTCTAGTATATTCGATCCAAAAGCTTGGACTCTGACCAATGCACTCTTTGCACTTGGGCGAAAACAGAAGTTCATGTCACAAGTTCATCAGAGTGTTCCCAGACTAGACTACAAATTTTAACTGGCATTCGATCTTACTCAGCAAGGTTTGCTCGAAAGGTGAGATTTTCCAGTGATTTTCCTTTTTCCTTTGCTGGTAGTACAAAGGTCAAATTCATGGTTTCAGGAAAGGAGTAAGAGGGAACTGCAACTATGGCTTCTTTCCCAGGGCAACCCTTGGCTGAGTCAGGTCTATACACCAAGGAACAGCACACTGACCTGACTGAAATCTATAACATTTTTCTTCTCTCATTCTTCTTTACTTATCTTCTAGAAAAACTTTAAATCCTTCTGTATGGCATCCATTACTTTTATGGCATTTCTAGGCTCCTTTAGGTGCACCATACATCATCCTACAGTTCTGTTCATTATATTTAAAATGTGCTTGCCATAAAGTAGTTATGGATTTTAAGTTTGCAGGGGGAATATATCTACTTTTTCCCTGTAACACTCTTTATATGTTGAACATTTATATCTATATGTGTTTGTTCTGACATAAGAAGGGTAGACCCACCAAGGGTCCCCTTGTGACTATAAACTCAAACTTTTGAATAAGTAGCTTAGCTAAGTTTTTTTATTAACTGCTACCTATCACTGTTCTATTGTCCTTATGCTCCCAGGGCTGAATCAGCATCTTGAAAGTATTGCTCAGTCCCTTCCTGAGAGATGCATATTTCTTCCGTGGATCCTGATCCAGCACTGCAGCAACAGGACAGTGTTTGGCAATGACTTCCACAGCCAGGGCAAGTCATGGAGTTATTTTTAAAGAGCAGTGAAAGTATACATTAAAAACTATAAGCAAGACAATTTGATGCAGATAGGGGAGAAAGACATTTTTCTGTCTTAGCTTGATACTCTGCCTCTTTATCTCTCTTTACTCCTTACACATGGTCATAAAAACAGAGACCTGAAATGTATGTATGAAAATCCAGGTGTTCAGCTCCATTAATACTGCACAGCTCAGTAACTAAATCTGTACCTTTCACAGAAAACTGATTGTCTATTTTCATTTTCAGAAAAAATAATACTTACTTTCTGCTTCTTCAAGTGCTGTTTCATGCTTTTGCTACTAGATAGCACTCATTAAAGCCTGTATTTGGAGTCTGTTTCCCCTTTTCTTCTCTGTGTGGTCCACTTCAGCACCAGTGATGTTTCTTCTTATTTTAAGAGGGAAAAATAACTTCAATCATAGGTATCCTTGAATCTGAACAATATAAACAAATCTTTTATTTCCCCTAGATTCCCC
This sequence comes from Mesitornis unicolor, assembly GCF_000695765.1. NCBI lineage: Eukaryota > Metazoa > Chordata > Aves > Mesitornithiformes > Mesitornithidae > Mesitornis > Mesitornis unicolor. Next base: position 1,627 of record NW_010163360.1, on the reverse strand, counting down.
TCACTTATCTCACTTAATTGTAGGAGATTTCTGTAGAGTACATATTTCCCTATAAACAGTATTTTAAATCTGTCTTGTTCGGTATGAGGCTTCTGGATCACATCCAGTCCATGAGGCTGAAATAGATGACTGACTGGCTGAGACACAGTACAAAAAAACCCCAAAACCCAAAAGTGTTTCTTGCTGAAGAGGCCTATTGCTTGGCTTTTGTCTTAAAAGCAGTGGAAGCCTTGGTGGCTGCTGGAGGCTTCCCTGAGACTAGTGTTTTGTGTGGGAAACTAGGCATGGCTTCCAAGAAAAGCAATAAGGGACCAGACATCATGTGGGGAGATGCTGGCAAATCATACCTGAAAACTGGTCCATTCCTTCCTATGGTGGTGTCTTGGAGAAACTGGAGGAAAGCCAGGAGGGAAGCAGTCTCAGGCAGCCTGGAAGCGAGGAAGAGGTGAGAGGTATGTGGATAGCTGGAGAGTGAGGTGTGTGAGCTGGGGAAGATGAGAAGCAAAGAGAAACTGGGGAAACAGGGAGCCTGGGACACTAAGAGAGAGATGCAAATACAGCTGGGGGACTAACAGCACTGGGATCTCAAATCTTGTTTTCTTTCCAAAATGAGAAAGAGAGAAAAGCAAGGCTGTTCTCAAGGAAGCTGTGGGATTACATGGATCACTGGAAGGTAGCTACAAAAGAATTAGAGGATATTGCTGAAAACAGGGCATGAAATAGCAAATATTAGATCCATGATGAAAATAGGGAGAAATAATTTGGAAACGGTATGCTTTGCAGAAGCTAATTGAACAGCTGGCAGGCACTAACTACATCTCAATACTGTTGTTATCTGCCCTTCCTTACTCAGTTTCAGGTAATTGTGGGCATCCAAGACAACAGACATAAAGCTGAATAATGATAGGAAACACTTAAACCCTTTCAATCTAGGAATACTTGGCTTTCAGAGAGATGTTAAGGTTTCACAAGGCTGCTAAGATCCATTCAGATACTTACTGTCATATTAAAACCTGTTAACTTCTTCCAAAAACTCTCTGCTTTCACAGCTGGACCTGTCCTCCTTCTCTATTCTATATGAAGTCTGGTGACATTGCTGAAGGAGATACTACCAGAAGTATATGTCCAATGTCTAGTGTTACTGCACTTAATATTGCTCTCAAAGTACAGTAACTCTTTCTCCTCAGTTCAAGGTCTTATGAAAGATCAGCAAGTAGTAAAGATAAACTTTTTAATAGTGAAGAGAAGGTTGATGTGGGCAAAAAAATAAAGACTTTTAAAAATTCATAACTTTGAGATATCATTCTCCACTGAACTCATCTGCCTTTAGATGGTAGAGACAGTTGACAGTCTTGTTATTTTATTGAACTACTGCTGTTCTGAGAGTTACTGTTGCTTTTGGAGACTGAAGTAGGCAGACATCCAAAAAGCACTCATTACCCACTATGCTTGGAAGGCTGCTTTACCCTGTCACATTAGGTTTAAACTTGTCCACAGTGATGCACACCTCTGTGACCTACAGGCATGATTACATGCTGCACCTATGAATGAAATCACCATACAAAAATAAGTGTTCTAGCTGGTTCAGAGTTCATGAAGGGCACATCACAGAATCACAGAATCACAG
>NW_010163359.1:18493-36533 GCF_000695765.1 Mesitornis unicolor | reverse complement strand
GTTCTGTGATTCTGTGATTCTGTGAATTATACATTATTTTTATCTCTGGTCATTTTTACAAACAGCTAATTTAATAATTGACTGTTCTATATGTAAATTCCACAGACATATAAAAAGTAAGGATTTAAGATTGTAATTACAGGGAAATTATAAAATATTAGATGTAAACAAAAATAATAATAATATTTTTAAAAGAAATATCATAATGAAAATTCCTGATATGCTGTACAGTACCATCCTGTAAATCAGTCTGGGCATGCTAAAATGGGTAGAAATTAATTGATTTGTATTAACTTTGATTCTAGAGTTTTTTGACACAAACATTTTAAACACTGTACAGAAAATATTTCATCATGAGTTTCTGACATAATCATTCAGAATGTTTTTATTCATGCAGACTACTTCTGTGAAAAGGAATTTTTGGTGACTGATATAGCAATATTTTGCTTAGAAATACTATTTTTGTTGCAATAAACAAATAATTATTATTTGATGATTTCTCCCTAGATTACAGTAATTTTCTTTTCTCTCTGTGAAAGCAAAATCAAGCAGATCTTGCTATTCTGAAGTGTTTCAGTTATTTGAATTTACTTTACTATTAATTCTTTTTCATGATATGAATTGGTAGAAACATTATATATGGCTGTCCATTTTCTATACTGGAAACTTCTTCTCTGTTGGTTAACTTGAAGTGCTCAGATAAGAAAAGCGTTTTGGTCTAGATGTTACAATTTTATACTAAGCACTTTTATTTGACAAATAGTAATGCAAGGAGAAGTAGAAGAAGAAAAATGGAGACTGAATAGTTTTTGGGAAATGTTAAGAGCTTCCTGAGGGACTGTTCTTCATAAAAATTAAGTCAATGTAAGTTTCATAGGCTGTATGCAAGCTAAATTTAAATAATCTGATCACGTTCACATGGAGTATCTACACATATGAATCTAGCTGTGAGTGGTACAATCACATTTTGGCCTACACCAGTTTCTTCACATCAAAAAATTTCTCTTCATTTGTTGCTTCTCGGCCATAGTAATAAAGAACAAAATATTTGGGTAACATAATTCCCTTGACATTTGCTGCTTTGACTGAGCAAACCATCTAGGCAGCTGTATTCTGCTTAAGGGCACTCGTGTTTAAGATAGTATGGTATGCAGTTTGAAAGGTGTGTTTAATACACCAAACAGAGTCTAAGTGGCATATTTACTATGACTCATAGAATATAGAATGAGGAGGATATGATGTTACAGTATTGATTGTAGAACTTACCGCAAAAGTGAGAGATTTTATTTACTTTAGTCAATTAAATTGATAGTTCCCACATACGCTGCTCACCAGCTGATAAATATTCAGATAAGGTTGCTCCTTGTTCAGGTCCAGCTGTTAAAGTAAGTCCACTGTCCACAGAATACCCACAGGGATATAACAAAAAAATTGAAAGTCTGATGAATAGTAAAGCAACTTTTCTTAGACTTTGATTCATACTTTTAGTTTTTCACAGCATTTGGACCACTCTCCTAGGACCTATATGAGATTTTTGGATCAGATAAATTGACAATTTTCTAATTTATTTGTAAGATTTCTTTCCAAATATTGTTTTTGAAGAAATCAGGGAAAATTATAGCCATCTATTTTAATTAAGTGCTCAATCCTTAGGCAAACAAGATCTCACTCTGAAGGTTTAGGAAGGTGTATACAGACCTTCACTAACATCCTAGGGAAGACAGAAAATTTATTCAGAAGGATGGAAAAAGCTTGGGTGCTTAAATCAGGCTGACTTGGACTCCATCAGCACCAGATGTTTGTGTGTACTTATGTTGACATGTTCCCATATATCTACATATCTATGTATAAAGATATTTTTTATGTGCTCTGTGTTGATAAGGCCAGTATTATGAGATTCAAAAAGGCTAAGTGCTGGGTCCTGTACTTGGGTCACAACATCCCTGTGGAATACTACAGGCTTAAAGATGAGTGGCTGGAAAGCTGCCTGGCAGAAAATAACCCAGGGTGCTGGTTGACAGCTGGCTGAACATGAGCCAGCAGTGTGCCCAGGTGGCCAAGAAGACCAATAGCATCCTGGCTTGTATCACAAATAGTGTGGCCAGCGAGACTATGGAAGTGTTAGTCCCCCTGTACTTGGGCCTGTTGAGGCTGTACCTTAAATATTGTGTTCAGTTTTGGGCCCCTCACTACAAGACAGACAGTGACGCACTGGAGTGTGTCCAAAGAAGGGCAATGGAGCTCGAAAAGGATCTAGACCACAAGTCTTATAAGGAGTGATAGAGGGAGTGGGTTTTTTAGCCTGGAGAAAAGGAGGCCCAGGGGAGACCTTATCACCCTCTACAACTACCTGAAAAGAGACTGTAGCAAGGTGGGAGTCAGTCTCTTCTCCCTAGTAACAAGTGATAAGACAAGATAAAATAGGCTCAAATTGCACCGGGGAAGGTTTAGGTTGAGTATTAGGAAGGATTTTTTCACCAAAAAGGTTGTCAAGCATTGGAATGGGCTGCCCAGGGAAGTGGTGGAGTCACCATCTGTGGAGGTAGCTAAAGACATGTAGACGTGGTGCTTAGGGACATGCTTTAGTAGTGGACTTAACATGTTAAGTTAATGATTGGACTCAATGATCGTAAAGTTCTTTTGCAACCTAAACTATTCTATGATGCCATGATAATGTATCTGAAATTCTAAATTAGGAACTTTTCAAGGTTCTTTTGCCTTTTATGATTAGATTCCTAGTAATCACATAGCCCTGTTGGCATGGCTGATGTAAAAAATCCTTTTCAAAAAAAAAAGATGTTAACACTGAATAAAAATATGCAATAGATAAATGGTCCTTTATGCCATTTTTTTTTCTTACAACTTATACTTCCTCTAGTGCCTGTAGTTCTTGGCATATCAATCCCCCTTCATCAGTACCTCTCTCCAATTATCTTGGCTCAATAATTCTATTTGAGTAGAGGCTTCCAAATGAAAAGTGTCTGATCATTCTGTGGACTTCTATTGCTGTTTGTTCCATGTCAATATTCCAAATACAGTGAGATTTTGATCTTTTTGTTTGCATTTTTTCAGGATACCATTTTATTTCATGTTAGGTGTAGGTGACAATGTTTTGGTAGTGGGGAGCTGCAGGAGTGGCCTCTGTGAGTCAAGGTCAGAGGCTGCCACATGCTGGACACAGCCACTTCGAGCCAGCTCCACAATGGACCCGTCACAGGACACAGTTGAGCCCATCAGTCAAGTTGGTGGTGCCTCTAGGTAAACATACTCAAGAATGGGCAAAATGCTGCATAGGCAGTGAAAAGGGAGGAAGAAGTGAGAAACAGCCCTGAGAATACCAAAGTCAGAGAAGGAGGGGTAGGAGGTACTGGATAAGGGATACCCCTGCAGCCCATGGAGAGAACCACACCATAGCAGGTAACCACATTGCAGCCCACACCATGGAGGATGCCACGCCGGAGCAAGTGACTATTTCCTGAAGGAACTATGGTCTCCTGAGAGCCCACACTGGAGTAGATTTTTCTGACAGGAACTGTAGCCTATGGAGGACCTACTCAGGAGCATGTATATCCTGACTGGATGATACTGATACTACATGATACTGTATATCCATGGACTGGAGTCCATGCAGAGGACCCACACAGGAGGTGAGCAAACATGTAAGAAGAAAAGGATCAGCAGAAAGCAACTGTTATGGAATAATGTCAACTCTCTGGCTCCCAATAACCCCTGTCCCTCTCGGCATGGCTTAGGTAGAAGAGTTGGAAATGAGGAACTGAAATTCAGTTGGAGAAGAAAGGGTGTGTCTGGGTGGAACAAATTTTAGTTTTGTTTATGTTTCCAACCGTCCAGATCTATTTCATGTAGCAAGAAATTAATTTACCCTATGTTGCATCTCTTTCACCCATGATGGTAAACGCTAAGTGATCTCTCTCTTTTTATTTTGTCTCATGAGCTTTTTAATCTCATTTTTTCTCCCCATCCTGCTAAGGAGGAGGAGTGAGAGGCTCATAGAGGTTTTATCAGCTATTCAAGGTAAAACCACTGCATATTTCAATCTTTATTTCAAAGTAACTTTTAATGCTACTCAAAATATTCATTCTATGTCAGGAATTTGATATTTTAGGTATGGTTTTATCATACAGCTGTTAACACTCTCAAATGAAGGCCGACAACTTAGGGGACGTAGACAGGGATAGTCACATGATCCTTCACAGTTTATTCTAAATTGCACCTTGGAGCAATCTGTTTTCTAAAGTTTGAATTGCTTCTGTTAGCAATACCTTCAGTAATTACTGGTAGAGAATTTTAATTACAAAACTTGAAATAATTTTTATGTTTATTTTATTTATGATTATTAATGAAAGGCATTACGCAAAAAAATGTTAGAATCTACTGTTTCTCAATATTAATATAGTCTGTCCATGCTTAGTTTAGATGATACATGGAGAACATAAACAAAAGGAGGAACATATTTGCAAATTCTTACTTCAAGGAGTAAAAATGAGAGAAACGAAAGCCACAGATGTGATATTTTAACATTTATATTCTCCTAGAGAATCTTCATTCTATTGTAGTGTTTGAAATCCTAGTGTACAGACCAGGCTTCCTGCCCACCTTTTTGATGTTTGAAGAAATACACGTATGAGAATCTTATGAACTCTCATAGAGTCTTAAAGAGTTGCTTATGAGAAGCATATTAAGATTCATGTCTCATCTTGCTCTAGTGAAGTAAATTACCTTCAGAGAAAGAAAAAGGTGAAATTGATAGAAACAGTAAATAACTGAAGTCAGAAGGGACCTCTGTAGATTATCTAGTCCAAACCCTTGCTTCAAGCAAGGCCACATAAAGCAGCTTGTTCAGGGCTGTTTTCAGTCAAGTTTGGCCTGTGTCTAGGGATGGAGTCATCACAATCTCTCTGGGCAACCTATTCTGGTGTTTAATCACCCTTAGAGCTAAAAAAATGGTGTTTCTTTGTGTTTTGTTGACATTTCTTGTACTTATGTATCAAATAGGTTTGATAAAATATGGTGATTTGTAGGTTATTGTGACCATTCAAGTAGTTTCTGAACAAATGGTTAAAACTCTGTATATGTACAAGCAACCATCAACCTACAATTCTGGTTATCAATAGTATTATTTGTGATTCCCATGTTATAAAAGTAGTTAAAATTTATACTCCTGAAAGGAGAGAAACTAATGGTGGAAATGTCCAAGAGTACAGTTCATGAACACTTAGATAGAAATCTGTTTGCAGTAGCATTCAGAAAATACTTGTAAATAACAAATATAACTAAGTAATATAATCTGGATAGGCACTAAAACTCATAAATCACAGCATTTCTAAAAATATTGTTTATAAAAAGACTTACCCCTTGCAACTTACTTCTCTTGTGGACATTTGCTGCCCTGAAGAATAACAAATAATTTATTTATTTGTTAAGCACACAGAGCCTAAGTAAAAAATCTTTACTTGGACAAGCCCCAGCTTGCAAACTCAAATTATCTGTTAATAGCAGGAAAATAAGTGTCAAGAGATATCGGAATCATTATTCACATTAAAAATAATTTTGCCTTCTTTCGACTAGTGAATTTTTGAAAAATTCTTTTGGTTATACCTGCAAATACATAATAAATTTTTAAGGTATGTAAGTACACTGACCCAAAGAACATGTGTAGTACTACTCTGTAAATCAATTAATTAAAGTTTAATCATCCACTTATGATATCCCAATATGTAGCTATGCAGCTTATGATATTGCAAAAAACAGAAATGGTGTGAATAAAACATTTTGGAGTCTTTATATGGTAATATTTGAATTCAAGTATGAATATGTAAATGAGAGAATGTCTGTGAGACAGCTCATCAATTTTGGCCTGTTAGTATTTATAAATTTTAAATCACTTGCTCCTTCTAAAATGTCAGTTCCAATTTTGTGATTGTTTTTTCTTTAATACGCCCAGTCAAAGCACCTTTAAAAACATCCTCGCTGTGATTCAAGTGGCAAACTATCAAATACGTACTGAAATTGATCGTAATTATTTTGTATCATATTGTGACATCACCTCGGAAAAGTGTCTTTAAATTAAAAATTTTAAACAGCTTTTACCTGTCTAATCACCAATAATTGTGATCTTCACAAACTTGTTTTAAAAAGAAAAAAAATACAACTTCAAGTATTTATATCTCAAAATATTCTGCTGCTGCTTTACTAAAAAAAGTAAGTGAAAATTTATACCTGATTGGATTTGAAATTACTGAGAAAATGTTGAAGAATATTTAAAATTTTGTATTAATTATATTAAAGCGGAGTCATAAATGCATGAAATGAAATTATTTTATTAATAGCATATCCAAAAAGTAAATGTAACTCCATAACACACACATCTTTATTAATTCTTTTGTTTCTTTAAATAGTGAAAAAAAATAGCTGCACCTTAAGTTCTGCTTCAATTCAAATTCCTTGTGATAACCAGAGTAGTGAGTTTTGAGAGCTGCGGTGTAGCATCTAGGAGCTATGCTTTATATTTTTCACCCATTTTCCATAATTCATTTGCATGAACTGAAATGGTCACAATAGCCTGAGATGAAAAATATTGATTGCATTCCTAGAGGAAGTGTTCATTATAAACTCAACAATCAGGCATCAGATAGAAAGCTATTTGACTTTTAAGCTGTTATAATTGTGCTTCAGCATTAACTGCCACAAATGTGAAAATCAGTTTTGAAATATGAGTAACTGATGTAGGATGCATGTATCAGATCCATTACATTTTCAAACTGACAGATCATATCTAAGTTACTTATCAAGACTGTCCTTTTCTGTGGATATTAACAATGTTAAGAATTTGAATAGGAATCTCATTACTAGAGTTTTGAACAGAAAATAGCTTAGATAAGGAGAGGGGTATTTGTCTTACAGTTGTCCTAATATTAAATTTAGTATAGGTTTCAAGTCTTGAAAATGGACAAGTATCCAATTGACTCCTGGAATTGCGTAATGTATACTTCAAAAAATTCTGATCTCTGACATGTTGATTTCTTTGTGTAGATTTTACAGAAGGTTTCTATCAGCAGTCAGTAAATGGATTCATGTGTTTTTCACTAAAGGAAAAAAAAAGAAAAAATTTTCAAAGGCACATTAACATAAAGACTTAAATATAAGACTTAATCATAAAGTGTTGTCTTCTTTTTCCATTTTGGTAAAGAATTTACAGAATTCTGCAACTAGTTTACTTTTCGTAAATGAGATACAATCTCAATCCAACTTCTGTAATAGCCTTAATTTTTACCCAAAATTCAGTAAAGTACTTGACTACAATTTTAAACAGATGACATACTGTTCTAAGAGCTCATTCATCTTCAATGACCTGTTTTAGGGAGCAAATTTATTCTCTATTGATATTCCTGAGACAAGCAAAATTAAAATTAGTAAATTGTAACTTTGTGTCTGTAATATCAGACTCTTCACCTGGACACAGAACCTGAAAAAATGTACTGTTTTTTTGTCGGGATATAGTTTATTTTCTTTATAGCAGCTTGTATGATGCTGTGTTGGATTTGTGACCAAAACAGGGCTAATAACATAGAGATATCTTAGCTATTGCTGAGCAGTGCTTACACAAGTCAAAGCCTTTTCTACTTTTCACACCACCCCATCAGTGAGTAGGCTGGAGGTGCACAAGAAGTTGGGAGAGGACACAACTGGGACAGCTGACACCAGCTGACCAAAGGGGAACCAAAGGGATACCTCATACCATACAATGCCATTGCCAGCAATTAAAAATATGTGTATGTGTGGAAGGGAGAGGTTTCCTAGGGCAGAGTTTGTCTGGGGACTCACTGGGTAGATGGTGATAACTGTTGTGGGCTTTTGGATCATTTGTTATTCTTGGTTTTATTTTGGTTTGGTTTTGGAATGTGTCATGTCAGTGTGTATATATACATATATCTACATTGTAGAGTTGTGAGAAGGATTTTTTGCTGACCTGAAAAAATGTGTCACTTCATCTGACTGGCTTTCTTATAACAATAATTTTAGTATTCAGAGAATTTCAGGCAGCTGCTATTTAACTAGTGGAAAACAATACATGGTGCCAGCAGTTGAATCTTAATGCAGGCTTAGACATCCAAAAAGTCTGAAGAAAACGTACAAATTTTTTTTTAAATTTAAGTAATTTAAATAATTATTTAAATAATGTCTACAATGTTGATGATTTCTTTACCAGATGTTCATTTATGAGCCATTCCCATTAAAGCTGAAGATGACTGGATTAAGAAGAAAAGTTTCAAATAATTACTGATGTGAAAAACAAACCAAAAGAATAGTTGTATTCAGTCCTGAATTACTCTGTGCTTGGAATCTTTGAGGCATTCATTATCTCACAGAATATTCCTTGTAATACACAGGTTAGACAGTTTTTAGGAAGAAAATACACAGGTCTACTTATTAATATGTTTCAAGACTGAAATATTTCTATTAGGTAATTTAGTATTCAATTACAGAATTTATCATGACTCCTACCATACCAAATGTTTTACTTAAAGCTTAGTTTCAAAAGTCATGAGAACATATCAAACTCTATAATTAAAAATATATTGTTTCATATAAAAACTTAAGTATGATTCAAATGCAAAATGAAGATTCCCATAAAAGAAAGAGAATTAAAAGACAAAAGTTTGAGGACTTCAGTTGGCAATCTTGACTCATTACTTTCATGCTGGAAATTACTGATAAAGCAGTCAATAGTAAACTGTTCAATGTATTAAATCACTTTGTACAAGTGGACCTGAATGCTCTTTAATATATAGATAGAGATAAAAATACATACAGACACAGATATAGATAAATGTATGTATAGAATCATAGAATCATCAAATGTGTTGGGTTGGAAGGGACCTTTAAAGGTCGTCTGGTCAACCTGTCTGTAGTAAACAGGGACATCTTTAACTAGATCGGGTTACTCAGAGCCTCATCCATCCTGACCTTGAATATCTCCAGGGATGTGGCATCCACTAACTTACTGAGCAACTTGTTCCAGTGTTTCACCACTCTTATAATGAAGATCTTCTTCCTAATGTCTAATCTAAATCTACTCTCCTCTAGTTTAAAACCATTGCCCCTCATCCTATCGCTATATGCCTTAGTGAACAGCCCTTCCCCAGACTTCCTGTAGTCCACCTTCAGGTACTGGAAGGCTTCTATAAGGTCTCCTTGGAGCCTTCTCTTTTCCAGGCTCAAGAGTCCCAACTCTCTCAGCCTGTCCTCACAGGAAAGGTTCTCCAGCTCTCTGATAATTTTTGTGGCCTTCCTCTGGACCTGTTCCAACATTTCCATGTCCTTCTTATGTTGAGGGATCCAGAGTTGGACATAGTACTTTAGGTGAGGCCTCACCAGAGCATAGTAGCAGGGCAGAATCACCTCTCTTGATTTGCTGGCCATGCTTCTTTTGATACAACCCAGGATGCAGTTGGCCTTCTGGGCTGCAAGCATGCATTGTTGCCTCATATCCAGCCTTTTGTCCACCAGTATCCCCAAGTCCTTCTCTGCAGGGCTGCTCTCTGTCACATCATCCCATGGCCTGTACCAATAATGAGGATTGCCTCTACCCAGGTGCAGGACTTTGCATTTGGCCTTGTTGAACCTCATGAGGTTCACATAGGCCCACCTCTCCAGTTCATCCAGGTGCATCTGGATGACATCCATTTCCTCTGGTGTGTCAACTGCATCACTCAGCTTAGTATGATCTGTAAACTTGGTGAGGGTGCCTTTGATCCCACTGTCTATACCACTGATGAAGATATTAAACAGCACTGGTCCTAGTACAGACCCCTGAGGGATACCACTTGTCACCCATCTCCACCTGGATATCAAGCTGTTGACCATTACCCTCTGGCTGTGACCAACCAACCAATTCCTTATCCACCGAACGGTCCACACATCAAATCCATATCTTTCCAACTTAGAGAGGATGATGTTGTGGAGGACTGTGTCAAAGACCTTGCAGAAATCCAGACAGATGACATCCATTGCTCTTTCCTTGACTACTCATGTATTCCCTCCAATGTAGAAAGTCACTAGGTTGGTCAGGCAGGACTTGCCCCTAGTAAATCATTCTGGCTGTCTTGAATCACCTCTCTGTCCTCCTTGTGCCTTATCAGAGCTTCCAGGATGATCTGATCCATGATCTTCCCAGGCACAGAGGTGAGACTGACAGGTCAGTAGTTCCCAGTGTCCTTCTTTCTACCTTTCTTAAATATGGATGCAATGTTTTCCTTTCATATATGAATAGATTGCCACAGAGTAAAATTTAAAAAAAAAAGAGTTAATTAAATATTCAGATGTTCAGTTGAATTTGGCTAATATAATATAGGTCCATCACAGGAACGACGAGAATGAATAGCAGCGTAACATAAAAACAGGAGTAGCTCCCTTATAATACCAGCATGGGAATAATATAACCATATTAACTAGGATCCTTCTAATAAGCCAGGAAGGATTTAATCGTGGAGGAATTTTGTTGGAGGATAATGCTGGCTATTTGAAATATTGAACAGAAATATCTTAGTTGTGTGGTTCACATAGATAACACTAGTTCTTTACAGTGTTTACCATAAATTATGTTCCTTTAACCAAAGCAATTTCATTGTGCTAACTGTATAATTAAATTACAACACTAGTATGCCAAATTTACATATTCCAAAGAAAAGTAATGCTGTTTTACTCCAAAAATGTTAAATGGAATTTTCAAAATGAATATTTATTAAGTACTGTGAAGTAGATTTGATTATGATTTTTAAACGTGCAGTATCATTCTTACATAAATTGATGTATTCAACAGTTGGAAAAAAGAAGCTCCCCAGCTTTCTGTGAATGTGAGCAAAAGACTAATAAAAACAGTGTGAGGCACATAGACCCTTGCACTACCACTGGAACAATACTGATTTTACATGGCAAAGGTTTGCTAGTGGAGGGGACTGCAGGAGTGACTTCTCTGAAAAGAGACCAGGAACTGCCCCTATGTTGGACAGAGGAAGTTTCAGGTGGTTTTAGTTTTGCTTTTATTTTTTCCTATCTTACTCTGTTGTTAATTTGCAATAAGTTAAATAAATTTTCCCCCAGTCAAGTCCATTTTGCCTGTGATAGTAATTGATGAATGATCTCACTATCCTCATCTCAACCCACAAGCTTTTAATATTATTTTCTTCCCTTGTCCTGCTGAGGAGCACGAGTAAAAGAGCAGTTGGGTGGTCACATGGCACCAGCTAAGGTTAGCCCACCACAATACATCTGTTCTGTTCAAACTTAATCACTATGTTGTTCTGAGGCACTCCACCAACTTTACATTCCATGCTTTTGTGACCAAGTGGTCCTGGTGAAGCACCAGATTTTTCACAGCATAAGATCTTTGAAAGAAACTAAGTAGTTGTTTAAAAAAATATTGAATTTTATGATTTATAAGGCATTGCACATTATTTTGTAAATGAATAGTACATCGAGTGATACATAGTGGTCTGGAACATGGATTATCTGTGTGTTCTGATGATTACACAACACTGGGAGGGGTGGCTGATACTTTAGAGGGTTGTGTTGCTATCCAGAGGGACCTCAAGAGGCTGGAGAGATGGGCTGGGAGGAACTTCTTAAGGTTCAACAAAGAAAAGTGCAAAGTTCTGCATCTGAGGAGGAAAATCACCATGCACCAATATATGCTGGAGGCCACTCAACTGGAAAGCAGATTGGAAAAAAAGGACCCGAAAATTCAAGTAGACACCAAGTAGACCATGAACCAAGCAATATGTTATTGTGTAAAAGAAGGTTAATGGTATTCTGGCCTGCATTAGGAAGAATGTTGCCAACAGGACAAGGGAGATGACTCTTCCTCTCTGCTTAGCATTGGTGAAGCCACATCTTGAGTGCAGTGTCCAGGTCTTGACTCTTGGTATAAGAGATATATGGACATACTGGAGAGAGTCCACAGAAGAGCCACTAAAATGATTAAGAATTGGAGAATCTCACGTATAAGGAAAGGTTGGGAGAGCTGGTACTGTTCAGCCTGAAGAAGAGTAGGGTTGGGGGAAATCTCATCAACACATACAAATATAGGAAGAAAGGGTAAAAAGGAGATGAAGCCAGGCTCTTTTTAGTGGTGTCCAGTGACAGGATCACAGGCAATGAGCACAATCTGAAACACATGAGGTTCCCTCTGAACATCATGAAACTTTTTTTTCTTTTAATGTGAGTGTGATTGAGCACTTGAAGAAGCTGCTTAGACAGGTTGTGAAGTCTCCATCCTTGAGAGACATTAATTCTGTCTGGACAATAACTTTAGCTGTCCCTGCTTGAGCAGGGTGGAGTTAGTCCAAATGACCATAAGCGGTCACCATTCTGTGATTCTGTGTAAGTAAAGAAAACAATCAGCAAAATATAAACTAACAAACAAACATTAATTACTTAACTGATACATATAGAGAAAAAAAATTGAAGGATAATTATATGATTGAATATGTAAAAAAATGTGTAACTAGTGTGAGATGGATATTGGAGGAGAGGTAGGGGAGTTTGAAGAGTTTAAAAACCATTGGAAAACAGCAGTTATTGACTCTTGATGGTAGCTGAGAAATCTGCAGACCCAAGCCTGAAAAGACACCTCTTTGGACAACCTCAATAAAGATTGTTAATTAGATAAGATAGTGATGACCCTGAAAATAAAATAGCTTTAAGTGATATATTGGAAACAGATGAGAATTTTTTCAGTTTTTAAAGATACGTTGGAAGAAATCAAATTTGTAAAATGAACAGAAGAAAAATAATTTTGCATGCAATAATTGAACTGTGAAATCTCTTGGTATAGCAGTAGACCAATACTTTTAGCTGCAGAGGCTAAAAAAAGGATTCAAAGACACACTGGAAAGAAGTAGTTGCATCAGTGTCTATTAAAAAAAGTATTTATCTGTATGTGAGGTTTATTTCCACCAGAAGCTCACTTCAGTTGAGAGACTCCCAGTTTTCTGCATTTAATGCAATATTCCATATTAGAGCAGTGTTGAAGCATGCAACCTCGATTCCAGTTGTATGAAGCTACACAGAAAGATGCACTTTAAGAACCTAAGGGCTAACACATGTTTAGTCCACAGGACCAGATTAGATTTAGGCCAGAGAAATCATTCTCCCTCTCCAACCCAAAATATATATAGAGCTAGCTGGGATAGGCAGGGACAGCCCTTTCCTCCAATATGCATCATTCAGAGAGGAGTGCAGAGATAGTCTGAAAGACTCTGTCAGTCACTGCCCAACAAGCAGTCTCCAGCATCACTGAGTGGCGGGCTGTTGTGGCAATTCCACACCTCAGCCAGGAACCAGGAACCAGGAAACGTATCATAATAAGGAAACATAAAATTAATCCTAACTTCCCTGTTGCATCCACCTCTGAGGCTAGAGAAGAATGGCTGAAGTTCTAAAAATGCCCTTGGGCTAATGGCACCAAACGACAAAGTAAATATTTAATTTATGAAGAAAACTACTTGAACTTGGAAAATGCAAAAGCAGTGACAATATGGGTTCTTACAGAAATTTAATAGGCTCGAAGAGTTGCAAAGGATAGCTCATATTCAGCCACAGCTTACAAAAAGACATTCCTTTCGAAGAATCAGTTGTTTTTTCACAGAATTATTATGAATCAATATTTAATTAGCTTATTTAAGCTAGTTTTTTCCAAAATATTTTTCCAATCCATTATTTAAAAAACCAGATTAGTTTACCATTTTTCCTCACATCTTTCCCCTCCCCCCTTTCAGTACCTTGTGGAAACTTGTCCTTCACTGAAGGTCATCACCTACCAGCTGAGCTAGATGCAGCGCCTCACTTTTCACTTACACACTTTGCTGTGTAAGATGACACTCTAAGCCCAGTGGTTTACTGGTTTAATGATAAACAACTTTAAAAGTTATATTGTTTCATGGTTGTAAAAAACATTTCAAAAGTCCATTGTAATTCTACTGAGTAGTTCAAGTGTTTTTTTAAAGATGCTTTATATCTGTTTTGAAAGTCTAAATCATAAAAGCCATAATAATGACACAGTCCAAAAAATTTAACTACTGTACTAGCAGCATGTCTCCCTGCTCTAGAAAAGTTTCAACTCAGCTTCTTTATTTACTACTTGCTCTTTGAAACAAAATAAAAAACACATGCCAAATTGCCTTATATGTCTAAAATTAAAAATGAGAACCATATTTTTGTGCCTTTTCTACATTGCAAGCTTGAATCTAGTATTTAAAATACTCCCTTTCATATTTAGGCAAAAATATGTTGCCTTAATATTTTCATTTACCTGCAATGAATGAGTCTGGTTGGTTTTTATTTATTTATTTATTCATTTATTTGTGTGGTCTCTGTAACCTTAGTTTTATTTGCAGTGATCAGATAGGAAATAGAAAGGACAAACTAAAATCTCTTCCTAATGGCTTTCTTTGTTACAAGGGTACATTAGTGGCTCACAGTAAACTCTGTGTTTAGCAGGACCCCTAGGCCCTTTTCTGCAAAGCTTCTTTCCCACTCATTTACACTCATTGTGTACTGGTGCATGGAGTTATTACCCACAGCGAAAGGACTATACATTTCCCTCCGTGGAACTTTATGAGATTCCTCTGATCCTATTTGTTCAGCCTGTTGAGACCCCTCTGAATGGTGGCACACCCATCTGGTGCATTAACCACTAGTCTCTGTTGTCTTACTAAGGGTACACTCTGTCCTGTCACTGAGGTTATTAAGATGTTAAGTAGCGTCAGCCCCAGTACTGATGCTAGGTGTACAAGCAGGTTGCAATCTACTCTATTGTCCACTGATCTAGTCTGCAATTCATTAGTTTGTCAGTGAGGTACAGTACTGAATGTTTTGGTAAAGTTGAGATAAACAACATCCACTGCTCTCCTTTCATCCACCATACCAGTCATCTCATTGCTGACAACTCCCAATCACCTTCTTTTTCACAGGTTTGGAGATAATCAAGAGTGATCTGCCAATGACATCACCAACTCTCCTCAGATCTCGTGGGTACATCTCATCAGGTTTGACTCATTAACATAAAATCTGTTTAAATACATGAGTCTCCTGAAGCAAGGGAAGTTCATCTTCCCTCCAGATTTTCCCATAGGTCTCAAGCATCTAGCATTCATGAAGATAATCTTAACTAGTCCAGACTGAAACAAAGATAGCACTGGGTACCTTAGCCTTCTTCATATACCTTGTCTCATCAGATACCCTGCCTGATTCAGTAGCAGATTGTCTTCCCTTGTTTTCATTTTACTACTGAGTTACTTGCAGAATATTATACTTAGAATATTATAATAATGGTAATATATTTCTAATATTGTCTAATTTCTAACTAATTTCTATTGTCAAATTTATTTGTCCTCCATCCCAAAACATCATTGAAAGAACATTTCCCAGTGATTTCTGGTGGTTTTCCTCTAGTGCAAATGATTTGTGATGTTTATACATTATAGAAGCAATGAAAGTAATTTTACCTCCTTGGAATAATCCAATGCCTTTTACCTCCATGTACTCAATACACTGTCTCAGGAATCCTTTCCAGAAAGGTATTTAGGATGTAGGTTAATGTTGGCTACAATAATCTACATTAATCACTATTATTGAGGACACAGGTAGAAACCACAGCAGAATGGAATGACCTGAGATTTACACATTCAAATAGGAAAAGAACATAAATAAGAGTCTTGCCTTTCTCCAACAGTCTGGCTGAGAGTGTCATGAGAGAGAAAAAAAGTCTTGGTTTTTTTCCCCTGTTCCCACAGAGTGTACTCTGGAAGGAAAGCAGATTTCAGAGGTAATCAAACTTTAGAGAGATAGAACACATCCTTTCAAATGTTCCAAGTTCCCAGCTGATGTCTCTTCCCTAGGATTGTGTGCAAATGGGAATGTGGAATTAATATCTCCATTACTGGACTCTAAAGTATTTGGATATCTTTGTGATTTGTACTCAAATTTTGTTCCTAATATAATGGTAAAAAACTAAATGCTAAGTCCTATGATAAACAGCTGTACTTGCATTGGTTAGAAAGTTTTAAGAGAAAACTCACTGACTTTCTGCTTGTTCCTTTTCAAGCCAATTTGCATGTTTCGTTGTCCCAGTACTTTTTAAAGAGTGAAGAAAGCTGATGCAACTGTACAGTTTAATATCACCCAGTGATTTTCATTATGAAAATTCTTATGCTAAAAGAACTGCTTAGTTTTCACGAAGGGTGAAGTGTCTAAGTAAACCTGTAAGACAACACTCCTTCAATAAAATTTAGGAACTAACTGACACAAGTTTTTGCCATTTGAAATTAATTCACCAAGAAATATATTGTGGCAATTCTAATCTAATTGAGAAAAATTTTTAAATCAAAATTTGCATTTTACTAAGATTTTCATGTAATGTAAATATTTTTCATCTTGCTCAAATTTAATAATTATCGTCCTGGTGGGTATGGGGGTTTTGTTGTTATTTTTTATTATGTTGTTTTGTTTTGTTTTGTTTTTCCAGAAAGAATCTCAAAATACTAGAAACAAAAAGTCAAAAGAAGAAATAAGTTTAATACATATTTTTAAAAAAGCAAGTATAATATTTTAAATTACTGGATGTGCAGTTTATACAAAACTTTTAAGTTATTTAGGCAAGTTTTGTAAGTCTTCTTCACATAGTCTTGTAATGTGGTCTGTTAAACTATAAATATGTGTGTATATACATATGGATATGCTATACCATTAGTTTCAAGACTCACAAACTGGAAAATCTCAACTTTCCTCTCTTCTAAATTCCTGTTGGGAACACTTGCACTTGCTTCATTTACAGTCAATACCTGAATGTCACGGAGAATTCAGAATAAAATACTTTGGCCACTGAAGATGTTTTGGTCCTGATATTCAACACACACTGTAACATAGAGTTCTGGAACCTTTGGAACTTATGTCACAAGAATTAAAATCCAATGGAGACATACTTATAGGCCTACTAAAATCTTAAGGAAACTAGTAATTATATTAGAATTACATGTTTTGATTGTGCTGATTGAAGAATAAACAGACAAATAAATGGTAGGTAAGGAAATTAAAGGAAGTCAAGAACTAGCTAGAATATTTTTAATATTTTATTTTTGAGGACGATATGGCTGAAAAAATCCTAATTTTTTAATTTAGAGTACTAATGGTTGATAGTATGATTCATATATATACTATATATATGTGTTTAAAATATGGACCATGCTTTGGCATACATTATGTTAAGTCACATTCTATAAGTTTAGTGGGTTTACTTCTAAGGCACCATACCACAAATGTAATAACTTTCTCTACCGTAGTTTTCAGTTCTTAGTCATATTTTTGTGGTGTTTTTGGTTTTTATTTTTTTGTTTGTGTATGTGTGTGTTCAAAACAGTCAGAATAGTGAGAATGGGGACAATAACAATGTATCTTTGTAATAAAAATGTACTTAAACTCAAAAGACAAAAACAAAATCCTTCTCTATATTTATTCTATACATATAGGAAGAAGTTAATAATTGTGACATACTAGGAAAAATGAATTAAACATGGAGTCTTACTAACTAATTCAATTTTTCTTCTAGTTTTGTTTTAGAAAGGAAAACCTTTTTGAATCAATTTAGTCATCACACAGTATTCCAAAGACATACATTTATAGAACCTTAAAAAGTTGAAAGCTGTTTCAGGGATTTTTGTTGTTTCATTTCCTTTCTTTTAGCTTCATGCAGTTTCCATAAAAAAGACTATATACTATACAAGTAACTCTTCACATAAATGAATTTGCAGTGCTATCCAAGACTGAATTCAATTCTGAGTTAAACCATGCCTGCCAATTATTTCCAGCTCTCTATTTGATAGACCAGTTCTATTAAATTTAAATTCCATTCTCAACAAAAAGTTTTTATGCAACGATACACTCAGAAATTTATACTTTGTGAGAGATAGAAACAATAAACAGTTTTATTTTCTTTACTGTTCCTTTTGTGGAAGAAAAAAGA
>NW_010163359.1:13690-18462 GCF_000695765.1 Mesitornis unicolor | reverse complement strand
CAGGAATCTGCAAAAATAGTGTATTATAGCATTAGCACTGTGGAGATTCTAAAGCAGTTGTCATTCTCATGCCAGTGCTGTTTTAAAGGAAAGATGTGGGACTAGGTTAAGAGTCAACAAAACCTCTCAAGTTTATGTTTTGGAAAAAACCAAACTTGTCTGCTTTAAAAATATGTCTTAAAATTAATACTTACATTTCATAGCTAAAGACATAATTTCAATTTCTAAACTCAATACAGTGTGACATTAATTTTTAAACACATATCTTATACATGAGATAGACAAGAATTTCTAGCTTTGTGTCTGTCAAGGGTAATATAGAGTAGAAGGTAAAGTAAATATATACTTCCAAAATATGAGAAAAATACATCTGTTTCTTTATTGAGTTGGAGTATCTCTAATAAAGAGAGAAAAAGAGAGAGGTCATACATAAATAATTACCATTAGCTCTTTGCCCTTCTTCACATATTCATAACCTAACACAGTCCTACAAAGGATTCCACAGACTGTCATATCTTCAGCATACCTGATTGCTTTCCTCAAGCAAGGTATAAAATTCATTTTCTATCCATAAACTTCACTGACTTTGTCTGGCATAACATCTGTAAAGAAAAACATATATACTGCTTTCACTATCATTACATAACCATTTTGCATTCTTTTTAGTATTATCTAACAGAACAATTAGATAATATTCAAATCAATATACCTATTATTTGACCTTTAACTATATGAGAAACTGGCTTTTTTAATGGGAGGCTAATAACAGCATGTGTTTGAAAACATGTCATTACTATTTAGATTTTACACAGACTCTGAAATTTCCATTTATTTCTCTATATTCATATACAAATCCATCTATGGCATGGGCATACCAACACTGAACCTAATAATGTAATTTTTATTATTTTATTTGCTAGTGAAGTAAATAACCTTGGAAGAAATTTGGGAGAAAATATGTGCCCATAGGGTTATACTTCTTGTGAATTCCTGTGACGTGAAGAATAAGCTCTGTTTTAATTGTCCTAATTTCCATGTACAGTTGCCTTGACAGATATGTCACATTTTGTGAAGCAATTTCATGCACATATTGTTTAAGGTAAATTTGGCTCTTGATAAGCACAAGCAAGGAAACAAATTTTTTGAATACATTGTTTAGAAGAAAGTTTTGATTCAATTTTTAGATAAAGCAAAGCATCACTGATTTGCTTAGCAGTTTGCAGGAGATCCTGTGAGTAAAGAATGTGCACCTAGACTTTTACATTGTAGGATCGAATCAAATGGTGTAAGTTACCTTCTATAATGAACAGAGTCCCTGTTCTTCAATATCTTTACTTCATGGTTTCCCTCAGAATATTTTTGCTCTTCTCCACAGTATTAATTTCTGTTGGAAAAATATTTTAAAAGGAATATTAAAAAGGAATAAGCCCAGTCTCCTCTCTCTAGAGGTCTGTATTATGTCTTACAGGAGACTGGAAACTTTTGCTTGTACTATGCTTAAGTATGCTTTCTTCAGAAGTCAGTCCGTCTCTTTCTATGAACAACTACTTCCAGTTTAAAAACCAGAAAAATTTGACTAGTTGTATTTAAAAGCAAGACTGACTGATCTAAGATGCACTTTTTACTAATTTGAAATGTTTATTCTTTCCAAAATAATTGCAAGAATTTCAGGGTCAAGCTGTAATTTTCAGCATGTCTGAATTCCTTGCTAAGTTCTTGCCTCTGTGCTGGACCACACAATGAAACAATATAGTTTACAACAGAACACTGTTACGCATTAAAAGCAAAAACAAAAACAAAAAAATACAACTTTTCCCTGTAGAAATTTTTTAAATTAATTACACAGTGTACCTATTATATACGAACTACTTGTTCAGTGGGCTTACTGGTGAAAAATTTTTCACTGCATGGTTGTCACGTTGACCAAAACATGTTTTTACAAGCTGCAAAGCTCAACTAATTAGAGATGCTTTTGCTGCAATGAAAAAATTGTGATTATTTTTTTCTGCCCTGCTTACCTTCATTTATGCTTTACAGGTTTTTTTTTTTTTCTTTAATCAGTATTAGGACTGAATCTTAGATTTTCTGTATACACTGTCAAAACCTCTTTTACTTTTGCCGAGCTGAATATATTGCAGAGTTAGACTCATTAAAGTTTAATATATTGTAATTTTAATGATTTTCAATGTCAGAACCGCCTAATAAGGGAAAAGTAGATACTTTCTTGATTTCTTTTTCCTCATTAATCAGGATCATTATAATTACATAAATTTTCTGAAAAGTTAATGTAAATCAAAGATTGCATAACTTTCTATAGCAGATAATACTTTTTTAAGTTGAAGAATTTCCATAGTGTTTAACATAATGAAGTCAAATTATTATCTCTTCAGCCAGATTACGGTTTGTATTGTAAAGAATACTGATTAAAGAATTAAAAAGCACATCTGCATCACCAGATACACTTTTCATATTTAAAATCAAGTTAGTTACAGGGAAAGAATAGCTTGACCTAGAGCAGAGAACTTCACTCAGTGTTACTAGATTCTAAGAATATATTACTTTTATGTTCAAATAGCATACAGAGCCAAAATTAAGGCTCATACAAATGGAAAAAATACTTTAAAACACACTGAATTTTAATATAGTAAAATACTTGAAAATAAGAGTGTTTATGAAGCATTTAAGGCTCAATTTGTCTCCTGATCAATTTGATTAAGGACGCTGCACATCTCATTTGGCAAATAACCTTAAACACTGGAGAGTCCTGATTTTCTCAGAATGATAGCTCTTCCTTTTTTATTCCTTCCATACTAAAAAACTGTTCTCCAAAATGCTCCTTCTGCTTGTACCAAGTTACACACAGACCAGTTCAGCATTTCTGGTTTTGTGGGGCTTTTTGTTTTGTTTTGTTTTGTTTGGGGTTTTAGGGGGTTTTGGGTTTGGTTTGGTTTTGTTTCCTTTTAAATAAAAATGGACCTTACATAATTTCCCAAATTAGTTGTTTGACAAATTCATTGTTTTTTATTATTTTTTTCTCAAGACATGCATATTCAACTTTGGAATACTCCTGATTGCCTAGAATTGAAAACCAGAGTTTGTCAGAGGAGAAATGTGTTTTCGTACTCTAGATTAAGAATTCATGGTTTTAATTTTTGATTGCATTTTGGCCTGAAGAACCTAAAGTATTAATAAACTGAGATAGCTATTCCAATCATTAGACAAAAAGTTGATTTATTTTCATTTACATTTTCATTTCATGAGACATTCTTCCATGCCTTAAATCTGTAATTTTCTAGGTATTTTCTGACTACAGCTGTTTCATAACACAATAGACTTTTTTAAACACATGTTTAATTGGTTTGGGTAAGAAATCTAGATTATCAAACAGGTCCAAAATATACCTTTTTCTTAGTTCCAAATATGGAGACTCTACAACCTCACTAGCCAACTTTCTCCTGTGTTTGACATCCTCACAGTAAAAACATTTTTTTTCTTAAGCTTAAATGTAATTTTTTGTATTTGAATTTGTACTGACTAACTCTTGTTCTACTGCTGGCCACCGCTGAGAAGAGTTTGCCTCCATCTTCAGCTGGTATTTTTACACATTGATAAGATTGCTTGAATCTTTCCTTCTCTAGACTAAGCAGTCTCAGTTCTTTCAGTCTCTCTTCACATAAAAGATGCTCCAAGGCCTTAATCCTCTTCATGGTCCTTCACTGCACTCACCCCATTATGGCCAGGTATGGTCAAATGCTCCTTACCTCTGGTTTGACATGGAACAATGGAAAGCATTTACATAGCATAAAACCTGTGATCAACCACATATAACTATTTGTGGTTCACCAGCCTTTTTGACATACATCCAGCTTTGTATGTAAAGAACATATCTGTGTCAACCTGTCAATCATATGATTGAACAGAGAAGGCATAAACTCATAACATAAACATCATTTGATGTTAAATGATAGGACAAGGGGAAATGGGAGCAAGCTGGAACATAGGAGGTTAAACCTGAACATAAAGAAAAGCTTTTTTACTGTAAGGGTGACAGAGCACTGGAACAGGCTGCCCAGAGAGGTTGTGGAGTTTCCTTCTTGGAGACATTCAAAACCCAGTTGGATGCATTCCTGTGTGACCGAGTCTAGGTGATCCAGCTCTGGCATGAGGGTTAGACTAGATGATCTTCTGAGGTCCCTTCCAACTCCTAATATTCTGTGATTCTGTGATAAACAAGATGCTGCAATGCTAACTTGAGGTAGCTTTCATTGGCTGGTCCAGGGGTGGTGCCTAGAAAAAGGAGACGTCCTTATGTCATGATGTAGAACATGAGAGATCGATAAATTCCACAACTTTTGCTCATCAAGGGGTAAGGTTAATCATTGACAATGTTGTATCTTTCCTACAGAGCAAGTCAGCTTTCCACTTTTCCCTTTCCCTTGTGCTTAGATTACTTGTGTTCCACTCAGGCTTAATTTTATTGATTGTCAACTTGTATTATTATAATAATATTGAATAGACTTGGTACTTAGTCCATTTTTATGATGCCATTTTATCAACTAATATCCAAAGAATTCTTATTATACGACATCATGTTTCTCTTGTACTAGCAAGCCCAGAAAGGACCTGGTACTCAAGATGTGGTCTCATCAAAGCTGAATAGAAGGAAAGGATGGTCTCCCTCAACCTACTTGCAATGCTTTCCCTAGTGAAGTCCAGAAAGCTGCTGGCCTTCTTTTCCACAAGGGTACATTGGTAGCCCATAGTCAATCTGG
>NW_010163359.1:0-13659 GCF_000695765.1 Mesitornis unicolor | reverse complement strand
TCAGCAGGACTCCCAGGATTTTTTTCTGGGGAAAAAAAATCACAACTTTTCAAAAAATTGTATCAATTAGACCATTTTATTGTCATAGAAAGAAGTACGGTGCCTGTAGGCCTTAGAGGTGATACTGGTCTCCTTGAAAAATATCTGTGATTAGTCTTAATGCAATCCATGTTGGGGAAAAGAAATTGAGCAATTACAGATAAGTGCTACCTATTGTATACTCCTTTTGGCACAAATCATAGGACATACAGAAAAAAGGCACAGTATTTCTACAAAGAAATGTACAAGATTTTGGCTCCTTGCCAGGCTTTAAAATGTATATATCACCTTTTTAAGTGATGAAAAAGATTTAACCCACAAAGCTATTTTGCCTTCATAAATTGTGCAACTTCAAATGTAATAAGTAATGTCTCATTTAGAACATTAATTACATGTTGTATCTGTAGAAAATACTAGCTATTGTCGCATCCTGCCTCAGAGGTGGAAGGAAAGCAACTAAGGCTCCGTAATCCCCTTGGCTGAATTAAGTTGAAAGGACACCAAATGATCAATTAAACATTTTATTTATATACTACTTAAGTATGAAAAAGGTAAACAACTTGAGCTTGGAAAATGTAACACATTAACAATGTGGGTTCTTATTGAAACTTTTACAAAAGAAGGAAAAGAAGAAAAAGGGAGATAGGAAAGGAAAGAGATAAGAAAAGATATCACTACACTTGGAGATCGTCCAGTGGTGGCTGTGCACATGGCTCTTCCAGTGATGGGCACACATGTGGCTTCCTGAGTTAGTACCTTTTATATAGTCCATTCCCTCAAGGACTTATGTCTACTGCATAGGTGTCTTTGCTGGGGGTGGTGGTCATGAGCCTCTTCCCCAAACACACTCTGTGAGTTGTCTTGCCTGGCAACACACAAGGCCCATCCTTGTGACAGACAGGTAGTCTTTCTTGTGAAGACACAGGCAGTCTCTTCTGCTTCCCCTGCTTAACACTTAACTGAACCAGAACCTACCTTGCCACAATGTTTGAGACATTAACTCTTTCAGTCTCTCACAATGATCCCAGCAATTACAGAGAGTTTATAATAGTAATAGAATTCCATAACCTTAAGAAGTAAGATCCTAAGTCCATCATTACACCATATTTGTAAAAAGCATCTGTTTTTGTAAAATAATTTTTAAAAAAATACCTATTGCATGTACTTTTAGTATGTCTTTTTGACTTTCTGAGGGAATGCATATTATTTGTGAAATGAAATTTACCCTTCTTTTTAAAAACAGGTAATATTCAAATACTTAACCTTCCTTTCAGCAGCTTTTCCCCTTTCTCCATGCTATCTAATCTACCTTGGATTTCATTTCATTTTCTAATATTTCCCAAATGAACTGACCTTTCCCCTTACCTTTAACTTTAATTTTCAGTATTTGCCTTATGAATCAAAGAGTTTTGCTATTAATCATGGTATGTAAGTCAATCCACCATTGAAAGAAAACTCTGTCCTTTATTAAAAAAAAACAAACCAAAAACAAACCCAATCAATCAAGCAAATAAGAAAACAACCACTGACTCAGCTTGGGGCACCTACTTTGAAACTTATCAAAAATTACAGTTAAATTACACTCTACTTACTTCCTTTCTGAGAATTAGACTTCTTTTTTTGAGAAAAAAAAGTAGTAGACAATTAACTGCAACCCAAGACTAGTTTGTATATCTTTGGTTTTGGTTCCTGGTCCAATCTCCTTTGATCTCACAGAACAAAAAGTGCTTAACTGTTAGGCATACCATATTCAACAAAATATTTAAGTGGTGACTCTTATCACTTTTGGATAGTTTTTTAGGAATTTATATTTGCTTTGTTTTCTTCTTAATTATTCACATCACTAAAACTATTGACAACATAAAATTTTTCAAGTACCAACTGAAGATACTTGTGGTGTCTCCAGACAAGAAAAATAGTTTCTGCAGGTCTTTTTTCCTGGGAGAAGATCTACATATTAGCTCTTTCAGTAATATACTGCAGTAGCAAATGACAGGTTTATATCTTATAGCACTTCTTCCACTTGATGTAAGATGTTAATAACTGTTCATATATTTACCAAGCTACCATCTCAAAATAAATTTACACAGACCATAAATGTTTTCTTGCTGTAGATAACCAGATCACCCTGAATCAAAATATCAAAAAGTTGTAGCTATAATGTAACTGAGATTATGTCACTATGAGTCATTTCCTATGAGTGTGGTACTTTTAGAAGTAGAGTACTTTAATGAAGCTGTCTCCTAAGCACTAATTATTATTGTCTTTATTGTTATTAATTTTGACCATGTATGAGTTTGAAAGCTAGGTAGTACCTTCAAGGTTTGATTAGCTATTGAAATAACTGTGAATTGTACCACACTGAAAAAGTACAAGAATTTGTGTATTTTCATAAACTCTTATAGCTGTAGTACTTGTATAACTTTGAAATTATGTAAATGGGACAAGAATACAGCTTTCCTTCATCCCTTAAGTTCTTACATCATACAGACTAAGGATTCTTATATGCAAGGACAGGATTTCTGCTGGGTTATGACTATTCTTGATGAAAAGTCTTTAGTTAAGAATGGGTTTCATTAGTTGTTGCAGATGTACCCACTCTGGCGAAAGACCAGAGAAAGACCAGAGAAAAGCAGTGCCAAAGTTTCTCACCCTGGTGGCACCAAATCTGTGCTCTGCCATGACTCTTGTCAGCTCTGCACAGTGGGCTCAAAAGTGGGAAAGTTGGTGTCCACAGCCATTGAGGGGCTGACATAACCATATTTTGACCACAGATCAGATTCATCTGTGTTATAAATGGAACCCTACTGGAAGGTGCATATGAATTGGTCCTCCTTGGAGGAGGACACACAGCACTCTTGTGAATTCATGTATTTAAGAAAGACTCAGGCCTGGCCTGTCCTCTCTCTTGCCCTGGCCCTGACCAGCACAGCCCAAGGTGCGAGTGATGTGGCCCTAACTTAAGCTCAAGCCCTGCTGCAGCTCTAGCCTAAGAGAAAGAGAGCCAAGAACTATTCAGAACCATCAGAAGAGACCTGCAGCAGAGAAGGAAGTGGGGAATGAGGAGAACAACTGTGCAGACAGCAAGGTTGGTGAAGGAACAGAGTGGGGAGGAGGAGGTGTGCTGAGCCGAGGTTCCTCCTGCAGCCCATGGCAAGAGTGCAGGTCGACCTACCTGCAGCCTATGGAGGTCCAGCGGTGGGGAAGATCCACATGAGAAGGTAACTGCCCCTGAAGAGGCCATGACTGCATGGATAGTGTGTGGTAGAGCAGTCTGTGTGAGAGGGAGCTGCAGCCATGGGCAGACCCACATTGGACTTTTGTGGAAGACTTTTCTCCTGTGGGAAGAGTGCCATGTGGAAGCAGAGGAAGAGTGGGAGGAGTCTTCCCTACCCCCTTTGAGAGGAAGGAGCAGCAGAAACTGCATGAATGAACTGACTGCAACCTCGAATGCCATCCCCCTACACAGCTGGGCAAATAAGGGTCAGGTAAAGAAGCCAGGAACAAAGGAGGGGTGGGGGAAGGTGTTGACTTTAAGATCTCGTTGTGTCTCTCACTGTTCTAGTCTGATGTTAATGGTAACAAAATTAAATTGTTTGGTTTTTTCTCCCTTCATCTGTTTTTTGCCTGTGACCATAAGTGGTAAGCAAAACCTCCTATTCCTTTTCTTTAATCTATCCCCTTTTATGGGCATTGTGTTGCTCAATTGCTAACTGGGCCTAAACCAAAACACCAACTGATATCTCAGACCTGTGATTTTTAATGTCTGTCAGAGTCTAAAAGTGTTTTCAGTCAGGAAAAAAAGATAAATTTGAGTTCCTTATCAGTTGTTACAAAGAAATCTCATTTCAAGTTTATCAGCCTGTCTCATTTGGCTTTGTGATGTTCTATGACATCAGTCAATGTACAATCTACATGAAATTGCTAGAACTACTGAAGGAGAAAGTTAATATTTCTTGTGAATACTTGCAACAATCTAAACTTATATTTCATACCAGATTATACTGAGGGTTTTCTTCTGGATTAGTTAACTTCAGTGTACACTCTTCAAAAGAGTATTGTTTCTAGAATCACTAGATTTGAAGAGTGTAATTTTTGTTAAACATTCTGTTAAAGAAAAATACCCCTAGGACCTTTAGTCATGTATTACCCATATAAATGCTTTAGAATGTTTTCTGAGATTTCAGGGACTAAAGCACAGATTTTTTTTGGAGTTATACTCAATACCATACTACCATTAAGCACAGTCTATTTCTTCAAAGATGTAGATACTGAAATGGTGAACAATATGATTAAATGTTTTGATGATTACTTGCTGTCCATAACAAAGTTTTGACTGAGACATACAAAAATAGCATTAGATCAAGAGTTCCTAAATCTAAAAGTCCATGTATTTTGTTGAATTAATGCAGAGAACAATAGAAATTCCAATAATCAGACATTTCAATAGGTTGCTTAAAACTTTGTTACATCTTGATACCCTCCAGTTTAGATACTGAAATATGGACACCTAAATGTAAGTGAAAACTCGTCCCTCATATCTTTGTAGACCTTCACTTTCAAAGGCTCTTAAGTAGATCTGTTTATAAACAATTCAAAGAAATTGTATATAAATGGCATCATTTCAACATAAATGAATGTAACTTTGAATTAAAAAAAAACCTCTGTATCTAGCGGTGTCAATTTTGCCCTGTATTTAATATTTTTTAAAATCAAATACAAATAATAGAAATTAGGAAACAGTCCAGTTATGATGACTTATTAGATACTATAAAGAGGAGTATTATGTACTGATACATAATGTTATGTAATACATAAAGTAAAACATCTATATAAGCAACCTTAACAATGAAAATCTGTAATTTTAAAGAGTATTCCCATATATTCCTGAAGCCAAGTATGTATTTGCGTTAATGAGAAAATTTCTCATTACAGTATTCTTCACAAAAAATTTTCATTCTGTAACTGTAGTTCTATAATTCTATAACAATGTAAAAACAATAATCCTTGGCATGTTGAGTTTGGGTTTTTTTCTAATTTTCTCAATTTAATTACATTTTTAGCTAAAATTAAAAGAAAGTTACTTTTTTTCTGCATTGCTGGGTGTACTTTGAATCCAGTTTAGTTCTTAGCAGCATGTGTTTTCCAAGTTAAATAGGCTTCATTTAGGTGGAATTTTTATTACTTGGGTGCACAAAACCTGAACAAATCAAATAAGAACAATTCTAAACCTATTCCTTGGCTTTTTTTTTTTAAATTGTGTATTTTGCATATATGGCTTAGTTTGGTTTTTGATCTGTTTTGCTATGTTTACCAATGATGAAGAGTGATTAAACTGCACTTAGAAAACAATATGTGACCATGATCAGCTGCTTTTAAAAACTTCATTTTGGCCCTGAGAAGAATTTCTGTAAGGCAATCAGAACTTACAGTAGACTCTCTATCTAAATATGAGTTATAAATCTCTATTTGCTTTCCAGGAACAGATTAGATATTGCCAAGCCAGTGAAGGTGGTTTAGGCTAACCATTTTGCATTCCTGAGCATCTGATGTTCTGATTAGCATTGATGGTCTACTCTCTTCATACTGATGACACTTATTTAGTCTTGAATAGGCTATGCACAAAGGGGAAAAGAATACGTCAGTCTCCTTACTATCTCAGAATTAAGGTGATTTGGCCTGAAAGAAACAACATATATGAGTTTTTCTGATATCTAGAGGTTTTGTCATCTCCACTTTAGCCATACAAACAAACATAGACTACCCACTTTCAAGATCTTATATGACATCTCCTTTGGTATCAGCCCAGTGGCCACTGGATTTATTCACTGACCTACCCTGTTGTTCATACTGTGGTGAATACTCACAGATGTGGTGACTTCATCTGAACTGCTGAAATGGTGGTAGTTGATCGTATTTATAATATTATTTTGCTACTAGTATTTTACCTTTAGTTTGCACTTCATTTTTTTAGATATGCTCAATTCTCACATCGACTACTATTATTTAAACTAAGATGCAACACACAATAGCCTCCAGATACATTGTGTATACTCAGCAGCCTCCATGTCACTTAAAAATCTCTGATTAGCATCACACATATTTCCAAGCCATTGCATACTTACAGTGTAATATTCCTTTTTGAAATTATACTAATTGAAATTATAATATTAATTTTTAATTGATAAATTGCAACTGTTAAGTAGTGATAACTAAGTAGGCTCTTTAAGTATTTCATCAGCTTAATTATGTTTTTTCTTGCCAAATTTGTATTTTTTTGTGTATTAAGATCACAGAAGATAAACCTAGAAATCTGATTCTTGGTTTCTAAGGTTCTTGCAATTTCTTGTGTTAGGTTAACTTCCTGTTTTGGCTTTGTAATCTTATTTAGTGTATAATGCAATAGTTTTTCTCTCTTCTATCAGCAATCAATTTGACCTACATGTGCTGTTACTAATATTAATTCATTGAGACAGGTTAAAAAAAATAAACTTTACAGATGAAGGGGATATTTTTCATGTCTGAAATATGTGCATAAAAAGAAAGATTTAAAGTGGCTTTCTTCATGCAAATATAGTTTTGTATCTATGGGTAGATATATAGAATTTCTTTTGAGTAAGCATTTTTATTGTAGCCAAGTTGTGCATATCCTGTTGGAATGGGATGGAAATATATGTAATTCTCCTAAAAAAATGTCGCAATGACACAGAGTTCTTTGATTTCTGATTCACAAAACTCACTTACTGATTTGATTTATTTCTGACTCCAGACAAGGATGCATGCAAATTTCAGCTCAGAGTCTGGCTAGGATAAGTTCTGATTAATCTCTCTTTCATCCATTTGTCTAAATGAACCTGACTTTGCAGGCAGAAAGGTAGCATTTCTGTATGATACTTCTGAAGGACACTGAATTTAGAATACTGTGAAATTCAATATAATGGTAGGATAAAAGGCCCTTCCTCTCCCTACTTCTTTTGGTGATTGTTAGCTTATTTAGAAAGACCAAAAGTGGATTATTTCACATGTCCAAGTGTCTTATGAAAAGTATGCATTAGAACCCAAAATGTGACATAATAAGGTCCTTAGAGCTATTTGAATATAGAAGTTGTTTGAACTAACTACTTTCTATTAATCTAAGACATTCATAAATTATAACATCTACATACAGAGATTTTGACAGACAAGCTCTAAAAAATGTTTGGTTGAACTGATATCACAACTTTAGAAAAAAATTGCTATAGTGATCTTAACAATCAATAAGAAAATTTCAACAGAGAGGCAGGAATGATTCAGTATGGATTAAACTAACAGAAATATATGAATTTCTAAAGTTTACCCAAGCTGTTCAAAATAATGAGGATTTCATGTGGCCTATTGGTCATCCCACTGAAGAAAATAATATATATTTACAAATTAGTGCTAAACACATTCTTTAGCCTTTTTAGAAAGTCTTACTATAAATACTTTGAGCATTTCTGAGACCTTTATACATTGATATTAGGGACTTGTGTCACAAGAAGGGATTAAAGTTTAAAAAAATAAGACAAAGGTCAGTTAGAAATGTAGGAGAAGATAAATTATAGCTGTATATATAATATAATTAAAATATAAAATATATCAAATTTATGAGTTATTCTTATAATAGGTAATTTTATCCATAACATTTTTTCTCTTCTTATACAGGAAACGTTTAGTCAGGTAGATTCATGACTAAAGAATGTAAAAGATTAAACTATAATATTTCCAATTGATGTAACTATTTGTTAAATATCCATTTATTGGAAGACAAACTCAATAATTCTCGGATTGTAAGTTTATAAGGTTATAGGTTATGAAAAATGGGATTGTGTACATGAATTGTCTTACTTAAACCTGTGAGCCTTGAAATATAACTCTTTTTTGTGTATAAGGTCTGCTGAGCTCAGTGGGGTTACATATGCATAAATCCATTGTACTTAAAATCTGTGAATAAATGTGCTGATTACTGGTATATTTTTTAATACTTAGAGTAAAAAGGAGAATACTTGCTTAAGACGGCAAAAAATACTATTTTGCAAATGCCAAAAAAACCCACTAAGAATTTATTAATAATATCTCACATGAAGTCATTCTGAAATTAAAAATAAAGTATTTAAACAATTTGTAAAACAAAAATTATTTTCTTTTTAAAACTTTATAGGGTTTTTATTGAAGAGTATGGCTCCTCTGAATACAGATGTTATCCTTTTGATTTCTAATTTTTCTGGATGCACTCAGCTTATTTTATAAAATATATAACTACAGAATCAGTATGCCTGCATTCTACTATGTTTATGTAAGTATCATAAAAATAAAAATTAATTGTAATGTTAAATTATTTGTTGTGATAATACTTCATTAGTGGCTTGGAAAGGGATGAAAGTAATCATAAAATTAGTAGAGTCACATGTAGTGCAAGTGTGCATATGTATATGTAAAGTCATATGTGTCCAGATACATCAGCTACATCAGGAATTACAGCCTGTGATGTATGTGTTCAAGTTCAGAATACTTGCCAATCAGGCCAGTTTCAAGTTTTGAAACAAAACTTTGGGTAATTCTGCCACATTATCACTACTTAAAATTACTACATGCAGAACTTTTGGATCTTTGACAGTCATGTCCTACAGTAGCAGTGAGAATAAAATCCCTTGTTTCTGATATAATACAGGTAGCACTAATGGCTAGTGACCTTGGCAGTCCTTAGTTGCCAAGAGGGGTCACCAGTCTTGAGAGTCTTCTGTGACAGAAGTCAACACTGAAATGGTCCTTTCTTCCTTGCTTTTTCCTCCATCATCCTGCATGTTCTATGCTTCTCACCGTACCTGCCAAAAAGCAGGTGTTATTATCAGCTCCTGATGCATGTCTTGCTTTTAGTTTTCATTCTGTGTGTTCAAGGATGCTTTGCCTGTTTGCAGTCCCTTGTGCCTATCTTATTCTTTGTTCTTCAACTTGCAAAATCTGCTACTTGGTTTACTGTTAACATTTTTTTCCCATGCCTCCAAAGAGCCACTACAGTGTCTTTGGGCCTTTGGTCATTGCTTTGCTTACACCCGTATTTCAAATGTACATTTATATTGTGTTTGCCTAAGTCATCCAGTGTTACAAAATGATTACATATCTTGTTGCTTACACTATTTTGATATGCTTATATTTGGGATCAAGGTAACATAATATTAACTGTATCTTGATAAATACACTTACAATTTATAAGTGTTTCCGCTTCAGCTACACATGGAAATGAAATACCAGATGTTGAAAGTTGCTGAGTGGTCACAACAAAATAATAAGATATTGTATTATTCTACTAAAATCTATACCCAGTAATATAAGGCCTTGCTCATTAAATTAGGTAAATTAGGACACAGTGTTTCCTGAAAATTGAATTAGCTATCATTAACACCTTTCATAAGACCACCTATCTTGACTTATGCGTAGCTATTGAACTATGGGCTTCCTGCCCTGCAAGTATAAAATTATTTTAACTTTAGTGGAAATTTGTTTGTTGAATGACAGTGTTCAGCTTTCTCGATTTAATGAGTTATTTTGACAAAATAAAATCCTTGGATAGTATATATATGTCTAAATCTGAGCTAATCAACCAAGGCAGATTTTCTAAGAGACGGGAAGCTTCAGAGTAAATAGTTGTTCGTAACCAATAGGAAACATTATTCATATCAAGTACCTTCTGGAAGTGTCTGTTAGGGGGACTCTAGTGACTAAATGTGGGATAAATACTGAAGATTGGCAAGAAGGATTGTAAAAATGCTCGAGTGACTTGCAGCTGGGGTGTCAAAACCCACATATATTATACTAATTGCTGCTTGGTCTTCTATGCTTGACAAGTTGCTTAGATAACACAGGCTTGTGATAAATTCAGAGGCACCCTATCTAACAGGCTTGAAATTACTGCCTTGCTGTGAGAAAGATCAAAGCTCAACAGTGGAAAACTGTGCCTGTAAAAGGTCCTTGATATACTTGCAAAAACAGCAGGTTTGAAATCTGTAGCTCTCTCTAGCAAGAACTAAGTTCTGCAGTGCTTCCGTCTCTACTTGTGTGCCTCTGCCCACGTACTACTTCACAGATCCCCTGGTTCTGAGGTAATGAGAATAAACTGCTTTTTGCATTTCATCCATGATTTTGTGGTTGTTACTGTTTCCTGTTTGTGTTGGCTCTCACACTAAACATAAACATCTAGTGTAATTTAAGATTTCTTAGGATTTTTTGAGATACCTATGGAGGACCCACAGATTTGAAACATGATCTATAGGAGCCTCATACTTTCTGAAATAGCAATTTGAAGTCAATAAGGATACTCCACGGTGCATAAAATGACACTAGAGACTTATGCGTTGGTGTACGAGTTGCTTTTCTCAAAGCTAGAATCAGTTTGTCATACAAAAATATCTGTTATTCCTTAAGTCTTTATGTTATACCATTCACTTCAGCTATACTCCAGAAGTGCAAAAGTCTCCCATAAGTCCTGTAGCATAACTGAACATTTCATATAGATACCTCAGATATTCTACTCCATCACAAAGGTCCCTGGATGTGCATTTGTCTTCTGTGTAAAATTGAGCTGATCCTTAAGTAACTAAATAAAACTTACATGACTAATTACATGTGGCTACAATAAAAAAGGTGAATACCAGGTGAATCAACAATATTGATGTTTTTTAAGTATTATAGCTATGTAAGATTTATTTTTTTTTTAATGACAGCATCATAGACCTCAAAAACTAATGACAAGGAAATGTACTTTTGTAATTCTCGATAAAAATTAAAGAGTGTGAGAACCTTTCTGGGAACATTTTAGCATTCAGGAACTGGTAATATGCACATGTCTACATATGAATTACTGAAATTATAACTTACTGACACCAATGTGCAGCTTTTCCTTAAAAGCTTATTGAAGACATAAACACAGGACAAATTTTTCTTCTTCAAACATGAAAGAATAAAGAAATCAAATTACAGCATTGATGAGTAGGAGCTTCTTTTCACAGTATCATGAATAATTTTCCAATGTTGTAATATGCAATTTGATTCAAATGGTTTCAGTATGGTGTAGAAATAATTTGACATAATTATGCTGGAATAAATTGAAATTAATTTTAGAAAATTAAGGAGCAGGATGTCTGAATCCCTTAAGCCCCTTCCATGCAAAAAAACCCACAAAAACCAAAGATAACTTCAAGGTATATTAAAGATCCTGCTGAGGATAAATTGTGACAGAAAAGAATCTACAGATGTCACTGTAAGATGTTCCATGGTCACTCATTGTGTTTTTTTTCTGCTTACACATGGAAAAAGCAAAGCTTATTGCTTTAGAATAATATCTACTAATAAAGTATTCATTTGGAGGCAGAAACAAGCAACTTAAGATCCTTTAGTCTGCATATCACTTGCCCTAATTTTTGCCTGTCTCTAGAAATGAAGAACAGAAAGGTTCCTATGTGGCATTTCTTATTTGTTAATCAAGTATTTGTAACAGAAGAAAGTTAACTTACAAAAAGTTACAAATTAGGCATGCCGACATATTAGAGAGGCATCTAAGCGCCAAGTGCAGTCAATGGAAACCAAACAAGTATTGCCACTGCAGCCTAGAGTGCAACTCAGCTTACCCTAATCTACACAGCTCTGATCAGCTTCCAGACTCCACTGGGACCACTAACAGGAGCTTAGATGCCTCATTTACATGTGGTCTTCAAAACTTAAATTCACACAGTTTGAAGTTTTATACTAGTGCTTTAATCTTAGACTTCTTCTGTACTCATAAGTTAAACAGGATCAGAACATGAACTCAGGCACTTTGCATCTACATCTATGCAGTTTCATTGTCCACATATTTGCCGACTTCTCCCACTCCTGTGACAGGCAGATTTCCAATGTCCAATGCCTGAGCAATGCTCACAGATAGCATGGGCAAAGGGCAGATAACAACAGCAAGCATGAAAAAAACCCATGCTGTTTTGTGGGAGAAGAAAATTTAGAGGTATAAGCACAAGCTA
Source organism: Mesitornis unicolor (assembly GCF_000695765.1). Taxonomy (NCBI): domain Eukaryota; kingdom Metazoa; phylum Chordata; class Aves; order Mesitornithiformes; family Mesitornithidae; genus Mesitornis; species Mesitornis unicolor. The sequence goes on along the minus strand of NW_010163359.1, from coordinate 1,591 downwards.
TGTCATACCATTTAACACCAACACTGGAAAACAGGCCATGATCAATTCTATTTCATTTACTAGTATGGATGCAATTTCTGGCTACATCTCTATTATCTTGAAATAGCCATCTGACCATCCATGCAATTCAGCTGTGAGCTTACCTACCTTTTAGGCTACACTATTTATAAGACAAATCTGTTTAAAGCTTTAGGCAAAGTCTCCACTAAATCTAACAAATATTTGATCTCAGGGCCTTGGTTCTTGTTTGGTTTGTTGTTTTTGTTTGTTTGTTTGTTTGTTTGTTTGTTTTTGTGTGTGTGTGTGTGTTTGTTGGTTTTAGGAATATAAACACAGTGCTAGAATCCATGTGTATCCACTAGATATATGACCTTTTCTGTCAGTAAGACCAGGCTCAGATTTTCTTGAAAAGTACACAATTTACAGTCTTCTCACTTCTTTCTTTGCTGGAAAGTCTCATGTATGGGCCCTCTGAGTCTTAACAGTACTATTTCAAGAGCTATTTTGATATCCTGGAATATTCCTGAATCTGGATATTTGCCAACATCCTGCCCTTGCCATATTGGAGAGCAAACCTCCCCTCTGTCTTTATCTTATCATTTTCAGTAGGCAACTCCACTGACCTTCTTTACACCTGACTTTTCACCTCCCACAGGCAGTTTTAGGCCAGCAAAAAGCATCATTTATCTGGACATAGTAATCACAGCTCTTGCACTAAATGAAGGAGAGGCAAAGACCAATGCCTACCTCCAAGATGAAGTAGAACAGACTGGCTAATAAACACACTATTTACAGCTATTCCATTCTATAATAAATCTGACCTAGAGAGAGATATTTGGAGCAGTGTAGAACAGAGGTAGTAAGTGAGTCAGCAACATAGAGCTTCAGTGCTTGGACTGGCTATTCACGCTTTTTTATTGATGTACTTAGTACCAGGACTGCTCTGTGACAGGACACAGACACTCCTTATATCAACACACCTACAGATCTGGGGAAGGTCTGTAGCACAATCCACATCCATCACTGTCTTCATAGCACTCAGCTATTACTTCAGACAGATATCTCAAAGAACATCTGTGATTAAATAGCAATTTATCATCTCCTGTCTTAAGTATCTTAAAACAAAGGGATCTGTAAGGATGCGTAGGAGAGTATCTGCTTCTCTAAAGGTACCTGGTTAAAGTATACCAAATCCAGAACATGCAGAGACATATCTGACCAAGAAATAATAAGGAAAGTCATAATAAGAACAAACCTGGTTAGTGGCATGAAGATTACGGGGAGTGTAAGAATGTATTTTTTTCAGCTGGGAGGAAACCCCATATTGAAACCAGAGATATCCTCAGCAAACAGTTGTTATGGTTTAAGGGTTACCAGCCTGAAAGGGAAGGACAGGTGGTGTCTGTAGGACCCTGGAGGGTCAGAGATCAGTACTGTTCCCTCCCCTTTCCAGCCACAGTCTATAAAAAAACCGAGGTTTTTGCGGGCTTTTCCTGGTTTTCCTGGGCTGCTTTCCTGTCGCATCTCAGGACGGCTGGGCCTAGCTCCACGTGCTTGGCAGCATCCACCACCATCCGGTCCTGGTACCAAT
>NW_010163358.1:1962-2249 GCF_000695765.1 Mesitornis unicolor | reverse complement strand
GGTTTTCCTTCCCCTCTACTCTGCCTTGGTGCAACCACATTTGGAATATTGTGACCTCATTAATGTTTATAAATGTGTAAAGGGCGAGTGTCAGGAAGAAGGAGCCAGAGTCTTCTCTCCAATGTCCAATGATAGGACAAGGGGCAATGGGAGCAAGCTGGAGCACAGGAGGTTCAACCTGAACATAAGGAAAAATTTATTTACTGTGAGGGTGACAGAACACTGGAACAGGCTGCCCAGAGAGGTTGTGGAGTCTCCTTCTCTGGAGACATTCAAAACCTGCCTGG
>NW_010163358.1:0-1931 GCF_000695765.1 Mesitornis unicolor | reverse complement strand
TGTGCGACCTAGTCTAGGTGATCCTGCTCTGGCAGGGGGATTGGACTGGATGATCTTTTGAGGTCCCTTCCAACTCCTAACATTCTGTGACTCTGTGTGAAAGATGCTTTAGAAGATCACCAGGTGCTCAGAAAATCTAAAATTGGTACAACTTTCGATTTGATGGGCAAAAAGAGAACATCAGTCCCTGGGAGTGGTCTTTGTGAACTTAGCCAAAGCCTTCCATACAGGAAGTCATAATCACATTATAACTGTACTAAAAGAAAAAGATTAGGACAATCACATTATCTCCTTAACTGAGAATCTGTATCATAATACACAAGCATCTACTGAATTGAAGGCTGTGAGATCAGATCCTATTGGAATCTGTATGGCGGTTAAGCAAGGTTATCCAATGTCCCCTGTTTTCTTTAAGTTATTTGTGGACCCTCTGCTGTGTAAGTTGGAGGAGGAGGGATGTGGTGTCCATCATGGCTCAAAAAGAATAACATATATGGCTTCTGCAGACAACTTAGTCTCACTGAGCGACTCCTGGTAGGGAATTGTTTTGCCAGTTGATGGGGTCAATAGAAAGGACACAGACACCAATAAAAAGAGGAGACTTATATTACTATCTATTTCAAGGTAATACAAAAATAAGGTAATGCATTTAGTGAAAACGATAAGCTTATTATACTTGAGTTTAAGCAACAGAAAGAATAAGTAAGCTAATGCACCTAATCATTACTACATAAAGTTAGCTATAGTGATTAAGAAAGATACATCATCAATTGCCCTAATAATGCATTACAATCTTCCAGATCCACAGTTGCTAGGTAGCCCTGGTTGCAGCGAGGATTTGGAGCACCTGTCCTGGCAACTGGGAGGTTCTATGCAGTGCGTTCACTTGTAGGTGAGTTCTCCAAGTTGCTGCAAGAGGGTCCAGCTTTTATACAGTTGAATGAACAATTCTTGAACCCTCAAATATGAAAACATCTGGTTTCATCCCCACCTGTTGGATGCTACCCAAAGCCTGACCAGGGCTTAAGGAGGAAGCCAAAGTAGGTTCTATATTGACTTTGGTTTTGATCATATATTTCTTAACAAAGCCAAATGTCTGGTTTCATGTCCTCGTGGTATGCTTAAAAAATGATCTTTCTGCTGGTTACTGTTTTAAGCAACAAGCATTGTATCTGCTGATTACTGTCACACCATCTGCTGATGGCTGTCACACAGTAAGCATTACATCTGCTGATTACTGTTACACAATAAGCATTACAACAACGCTTTACAGGGTGGCATCAAAATACATATATATTCAAATTGAAATAGCAAAATAGAAATAATACATTGCATGTGTGATCAATACTATTCATATTAGATATACTATGGGGTTGTTAGATTAATCTACAGATCAACATTGGTTCAGGGCCTGTTGTTCAGGCCCCAGTACATCAGGAATACAGGCTGCTATTTATTTTAGGTAACAGTGGCCCGTCCACCAGTCCATGCCAGTCAACATAGTCGTGATGATGTCAAGATCTTTTAATCATCATGAGATGCCCACACTCTATAGTTTACTATAGGTAACAGAAAAACATTACAAAGTCCAGACTGTAACATATAAGACACCTTACACTGACATCTTCCTAGGCAGACTAGCAAAGATGCGTACTGTATCTACCGAAGACATCAGCATGTAATTTGACAATCGCAACACAACCTTTTCACATTGGGAACAAGAGCGCCCTATTTTTCCAACACGATGTTATTACCTGCATCCCGTTTTCCTCATGCTCCAGTGGGGAAACGTAGGATAGACACTGGATAAACATTGGCTCGCAATTGCAGAGCCACCAACAATTTCCTGTGTGGGAAACGCCTATATTGCACCAGCCAGTTGTTACTTATTTCATCATTTTCTTTCTCACTGCAAATGACCACCAGTGGTG
>NW_010163357.1:0-459 GCF_000695765.1 Mesitornis unicolor | reverse complement strand
GGCACAGCCCGAAGCTTTGTTTGATTATAGAGGCACTTCCCATGGAAGGGGAAATATAGCAAGAGCTTTCAGTCCTAATCTCTTTCTGGTGCAAGTTAGAATCAAACGTTTACCATATTGTAAACAGGCTGTGGGGAGTTACAAAGAAACAATTATGGGAAACAGTGGCATCTCAGGGAAGTAAGAAATCTTTTCGTCCAGGGCTTCTTTGCTTCCCTGGGAAGCCAACATTTGCCAGCAGACTTTCTCTGGAGCCTCCCACAGCCTGGTTTCAATACGGCAAACGTTCGACTCCAACTCACATCAGAAAGGTGCTTAGACTGAATGTCCTAGCTGAATTTCTCCTTCCAGGGGAAGTGCTTCTGTAGTAAAACAAAGTTTATGCTGTGCGATTCTGTGATTGACTAGCTCATCCACATTCGCCTCTAATTTCCGTGGCTGCTAGTAGGAGTCGTCTCT
>NW_010163356.1:12824-32446 GCF_000695765.1 Mesitornis unicolor | reverse complement strand
GGTTTCCCAAAGCCCTGTCCAACCTGGCCTTGAACACTTCCAGAGAGGGGGCATCCACAGCTTCCCTGGGCAACCTGTGCCAGTGTCTCACCACCCTCACAGTAAAGAATTTCTTCCAAATATCTAGTCTAAATCTACCCTCTTCCAGTTTAAAACCATTACTCCTCGTCCTATTGCTACCTGCCCTTGTAAAAATTCGGCTTTCCTGTAGGACCCCTTCAGGAGCTGCAAGGTAGCAATAAGGTCCCCTGGAAGCCTTTTCCTCTGCGGGCTGAACAGCCCCAACTCGCTCATCCAGTCCTTGTAGGGCAGGTGTTCCAGCTGTCTGTTCATCTTCCTGGCCCTCCTCTGGACCTGTTCCAATAGCTTGATGTCCTTCTTATATTGGAGGTCCCAAAACTGGATGCAGTGCCCCAGGTGAGGTCTCACCAGAGCAGAGTAGAGGGGCAGAATCACCTCCCTCACCCTGCTGGCCACACTTCCTTTGATGCAGTCCAGGATGGGGTTGGCCTTCTGGGCTGCAAGCATACATTGCCAGCACATGTTGAGTTTTTTGTAGACTGACACCCTGAAGTCCTTCTCCTTGAGACTGCTCTCAAGCCATTCTCCGCCCAGCCTGTATTTGTCCTTGGGATTGGCCCTACCCAGGTGCAGGACCTTGCACTTGGCCTTGTTGAACTTCATGAGGTTCATATGGGCCCACCTCTCTGGCCCATCCAGGTCCCTCTGGATGACATCCCTTCATTCCAGTGTGTCAACTGCATCACCCAGCTTGGTATCATCTACAAACCTGCTGAGGGTGCACTTGATCCCACTGTCCATGTCACTGACAAAGATGTTAAACAGTGCTGGTGCCAGTACCCATCCCTGGGGGACACAGCTCGTCACTGGTCTCCATTTGGACATTGAGCCGTTGACCACAACTCTCTGAGTGTGACCATCCAGCCAATTCCTTATCCAGCGAGTGGTCCATCCATCAAATCCATGTTTTTCCAGTTTCATGACCAGTATGTCACGCAGGACAGTGTCGAACGCTTTGCGCAAGTCCAGGTACATAATAAAAAAGTCAACATTGAGAGGCAAGGAATATGGGTTGTAAGTATTAAACTGCAATTCAGCCTGAAAAAAACACAACCTAGTAAAACTAGAGAATCTAAAATTTCTGGAAGTTACCAAAACTGAAAGGTAGTAACAATGCACAGCACTTTAAATACATTTAATATGATCTAATGCCTAATTAAAAATTATGTTTCAGGACTAGACACTCATAGGAGAACAACAGAAGGCAGTAAGGGACAGCAGGGCCTGAGTTACAAGTCAGGCTGAAAAACTAAACCTGTCTGCAGCTCCAACAGGAGAGCTGACTGTGCTGGGTGATAGCCATGCAGTGGTCTTAAGTTTGATATGATCTGAAAAGTGAAAAGCATCACTCTGTGGATTTTTTGCCCACTGCTGTAAGGAAATTCTGTCCTCATCTCCCCCCTTGAGGCCTCACTTGAATTTCTGTTTCACTGATATCATGAGTTACCTTCACATTATGATTGTAAACCTATTCCCTGTATCTCAGATTTCACTCTTCAACTCCTTCCAATATTCCATTCTGGGAAAAAGCCTTATAGTCTGTAAAAAAGGAAATAAATCTTTTTCATAGTATTTTTGCCAACTCTACAGAATTCCCCAGCTTGAAAGAGCTCCCAGCAAAGACAATACTGGGGGGGAGGGGAGGAGCAAGCAGTAATTAAGGCTCTAGTCTGTGATCAGGAAGGCTTCAATTCATACCCTACTCAAGCCCAGATCACCTATTTGATCCCAGCATTGTTGTGGCTCTCATTCCTCATCGTTAAGATGGATTTAGTAGTCCCTCTCTACATCACAGAGGCCTTGTGAGAATAAATACGCTACAGATGTTAAAGTACTCAGACATCAGAGATCTGAGGGCCAGAGGAAATCAAAAGTTATATCCATGTATCTGTCTTTGGAATAATTTGAAATTGAATGGGCAAAGCTTTCTAGAGACAATTGCCTAACTTACAGCACATATTTTATTCAATTAATTTAATTTCCATTATGCTTATGAATTGTCCATGAGCAGTTGAGGAGCACAGGAATTCCCACCCCACCAGGAGGAGAGTTTAATAGAAGGCAGGCGTTGTGGCACTGCAGCGCAGTGAGCAGCCTTCCTCAACATCAGCCTGTGCAAGACCAACTTCCAGTCAGTGGTTTTTGCACATACATGTTGTTTAGGCGATTGCATATAAAGTTCAATCCCAAACGTAATTTCCTGGAATGTTTTCCCTTTTTTTTTTTTTTTTAATTTTTAGATGTCTCCAGGTATTCACTGAGACTTACCAGAGAGTTGAAGATCCCAGTGGGAAGGATAGGATGTTTTTCTCAGAAAAGAAATCAAAATGAGCCCATTACCATCAAGCTGTTGCAAATGGATGGAATTTAATGAATATGTCATCCCACAGTAAGAAGCATCTCAGCATCAGCCAGCCCACCTAATGTACTTGAGCAGTGATGCTCTGTGTGTGGTAGTACTTATCCATATGTTAGCTAATACATTTATAAACTTAATTTATTTTCGGAGACTAGGCAGAATCTGTGTTGGAGTAGATTTCAGCCCTGGTGCAAATATTTATAATTATTTACAAACAGAGACTTGCTTTTTACCAGTGAGTACTATGTCTGCATTTCTAATCTGGAGCTTCTTTTTTGAGTAGTAGACATTCTATCTTTTCAACACTCTGGTTTGACTGAAAGACATTTTTTTTCTTGATTAAATCTGTTTTCTTTAAGCCAGCTTTTTATCGGGAAAAGACTCATTTATGCTCAAGATCTCTTTCTTGTTACACAAAACTTCTTGTTGACCTTAACACACTTGTTGTTATTAACTAGTTCTTACAACAAGTTTTGACATCATTATCCTCTTACTGAGTAGCTAGGATGTGGAAGCAAAGGCAGGCAAAATATGTGATACTCCTCCAGGCCACATAGACATCAGTACTGCAGAAGGCAGATTAAAATGCTGATTCCTTGTCGGGTATTTAGATGATGCCTTTTCTTTGCAAACTTGTCATCCTGGGGTTCAATGTACTCATGCAATCTGGTGTTTCTTGCAGTGCTTGAGTTTTGGTCCAGTGTTTTAGGGTAGCCTAACTACAATAATAGTGTCTGAGCCCTCTTGGTTTTTGCATAGAGGGCAAGATAAGAACTGAAAGAGAGATAAAGCACAGCCCTGGGAGTAGAGCATAGTTTTGATCCTCTATAAGGTGAAGTCCCCCAAACAGTTCTCTAGGCAGTAGCTAACTAAGCTTTCTCAGCTTACTGGAAAAGGAAACCATCACAGCTGCTTCAGAACCACAGTGAATCTGTCTTGTCTTACAGACATAATTTTAAATTCCCCACCTCTAATTTGAATGCTGTTTTTTCTTGGAGAAATGGTGACTTCTTCTGCATAAGGATATCTACAAAACTCTACGATGTGGTATATAATCCTTTTTTTCATTCTTTATTGAAAAACTAAAGGAATAGGTCTTGCACATTAGCAAAACTTTTAGGTCTTGGTTATTTTTTCCTTTTAAATATGTCTTGGCACTTGCCTAGATTATGGAGTAAACAGTTGCACAATATCATCCTTTAAATAGGTCAGCCAAACTCTATATCCAACTACACTCTAAGCATTGCTCAGATCTCAGAGTTTTACAGTTGGGTTCTGTCTCTCTAATGGTCTGAATCAAAACTCTGGATACATCCAAATACCCTGAAGCAAGGGTATTGCAAATGCAGATCCAGTATGTCTGGCACAAGTCTTTCAACTGAGGCTTCTTCTTTTTTCTTCTAATTTTTTCCCTGCTTCAATTAAAGCAAAAGCACATTGTTCTTTCATGAAATCTAGAAGCGATTATTTTCCAGGATGGGTGATATTAATATGTGAAAAATGAGAAAGTGATTAACCTGTAATGCATCTTGAGTCAAACTGTCAGAGAAGAGTAAAAACATGGAAATTCAGCACATATGTTTTGTAAAGAAAACCTATTGTCCTCTCTGGGAGGCTTTATTTCCCCAGCTTTTTAGGCAATGCTTCTTTGGCCCATAAATCAATATGGAAGAGGTCTTGGTTCCCAAGCCTATGTTATTAGCTACAGTTGCAGAAGGGCTGTGTGTGTACTAGGATCAGCACCAAAGGTCCGGAAGAGACCTCTGAGGACATTACAGTAGTTGCAACTATTTGAGGTAATCATATTATATACAATGCTTATTGTTTTATTTTGACTGATATTTGGCTTTCTGTCTTAAAAGCAGAGTCGGAATTCTGATTAATCCTCAACCATCACAGTGATAAATTTTCCAGAGGATATGTGAACTAGGACTAATTTTTCTATGGTTTTGTAAAGTCTTCCCTTTACTTGATTTCTTTTTTAACTCTATTTTGTTGCCACAGACAGATATATGATAAGATCTCAGTATTAGTTATGTCTTGCCCTCCAGGGTATAATTTTTCATAACTACTTTTAATTGAATGGAATTCATTTACATTTTAAGTCCAAAAAATATAAATTGTGCTCAGATGCCTAAGTATGTGCATTAACATTTGTGTCAACCCAGGTCTAGTTTTGCAACTGAACCATCTGGAAGAGCATACCAACGTTTGGTTTTGGCATACAGGTAACTGTCTTCTGGCCATTTCCTTTCATAAAAAAATTAACTTCATATTTACAAATTACTCTGTGCATAATGAGGACAAAAGGGATTTATAGATACTTTCTTCTTCTATTGTTGCCATTTAGTCTGTTGAGCACTTAATTTTTTTCTTTTTTTTTGCATTGCTATCTGTCCTTCCTGCAGTGGCAGCTTTGCTGCCCCATTCATCTGACAGTTTTTCACATTGCCTCAGATCTCAGCTGCACCTTTTTCTCCACTGCTGCTCATTTTTTCCTCCTTTTTTCCTGGTGTCCCCCAGGCTGAAATACATGCACTAGAGTCACAGCTTTACATTTGTGAAGAGCAGTGCCAGGAATTGAAGAATTTAGTATCCCAAGCTTGTCACACACCTTCTCTATCAGCAATCTCAGTACTTTCTCTTGCCCGTCATCTTCTCTTCATTCACCACTTCTGCCTTCCCTTTTTTCCTCACCTCATCTAAACTCAGAGAGTGAGGTGTTCATGTCAAAGGTGGCTTTTCCTCTCTGTTCTAGCTCTAGCACACCTACAGGTGTTGATAAAAGGGTCCTGTTCAGGCAGAAAGGAAGACACAGTGCTGCCCAGAGAACTGTGCAGGCTGAAGGTTTTATCTGTTTTACTTTCTGTGGCAAGCTGGCAGAGTGCTGCTCTTGCCCATGGCTCAGCACCCACTTCCACATCTGGTGTAGAAGAGTGTCTCGGGCAAGGCTTGGTCCTTCCATCTTATTGGATGGGTGTCAGAGCCAGTGGTAGCACTTTTCTACTGAGGCAATGCTTGCAAGTCCTTCCGAGCTCCTGTGCACAAAGTACTGTGCAAGAGTAGCCCTCACCCCAAATAAGTCAGTCTTTGTTACCATGTGCTTTTTAAATTAGCCCAAGTACCAAAATTAGGACAGTCTGTGCATGAGACCATGAGAAAGGAGATGCACTTCTTACATTCCCATGCTGCAAATGCCAGAATCTGACCATAAGTTTTTTTGCTTTTTTTTAAGTCCTACTTATTATTGGCATGATTCATTTTTTGTTTTGTAATAGTACCCAGATGTCCCAGTCAGTGTCCTGCTGCATTTCACACCATACAAGCATATAAGAAGATACAGGCTTTTTTCTGCAGAACTTTAATTTAATTTAGGTTCATAAACAAGGTGAGATGGGCATTGGGGTGACCGGTCGCTGTAGGCTGGCACTGCACACCAAAGAATGGCACCAAATCATGCACCGGGACTTCTTCAGTGGCCCACTGTAGCTCAGCCATCAGCCTTTGGCCAGTGTCAGTCTCTTGCAGCCTTTGCACAAGGCGTGAGTCCTGTAGAAAACTTGAAGTTGCTAAAATGAATTTAGTAGACAAAACCATTGCAGGTTGAGGGGGAGGCATTTAGTTTGGTTAGTTTTGTTTTTTCTTTTCTTTTTTGCCCTAACAAAGGGATGGGAAATCACTGACAAGGTAATGTTGATAGGCTTGGGGAACAAAAGCTGTAGAAAAGTATTAAAAGGGAAAAGAAGGCTGCCTGGTGCAGTCAGACAATGAAGGGGGAAATCACAGTTCAGACAGCGAGATGTTCAGCCCTTGATGAGAGCACAGTGTAATGCAGACTGAAACTGAAAGAATGAAGGAGAGAAGAAGGTTAGGCATTTTTATTTAATCCTATATTAATTCCCCTTTGGATCTGAAGCACCTAATTTCCTATTTTCTATTAATGAAATACTAAGTACTGTATAAAATTTATTTTTTATGAATAAAACATGTTTTTCTAACAGGCCATGTAAGTAATTTCTGGGAATACTGGTCATTTTGCCTAGTGTAGAGGTGTAACTGGTGCCTTTCATTTAATCGACCATTTGGTGGCAGTACATGTTAGCAGCAATTCCACACTTTTGGGATGGCATGTTATTCATTACGGTTGTATCTCAGCTTTGTTCCTCTCAAATGTATCAAATGCAGGAATCAAATCTTGATATAAAGCCGTCAGTGCTAAGGGATGAATGACTACTCTTAAAGCCCACTAAGATGAACAGGTAAACGGGACATTCATAAAAAAAAATGTATGATGAGCTGTTCATCAGCATTTCATAGTACTTCTTTCAACTACAGTGAAAACAGTTAATTTTTGCTTCTTACTATTGCTCCTTCTATGGGACTCTGACATATTTTCATAGGAATTATGCAAACCATAAAGTATAAACAGTATGCCTGCATTGCTTTTTCCTTTACCTGCAAAAATGAAATGAAGGCAAATTAAGTAAAATTAATGGCATGCACACAAAGAAGAAATTCCACCTATATGGAAGAATCCATGTCCAGGAATTCTCCGGGGACTCTCTGCTGTCCTTGGTAACAGGGGTGTGTTACCACACTTCTGCAAAGCAAAGTACACTACACCCTGAATGAATAGTTTTATCTGGTACAGTGTAGAGAGACACACAATATCCTGTTTTTAATGCAGCACAGGTGTTGGCAGATCAAGTTACCAAGTCTCATTAAATCATACATATATAGTCATGAAATCAATTTTACATTTCTTATGCTTGTGTACTAGATCAAATTGTTAAAACTAAGAGGAGGGAGACGAAAAGGGCCCAGTTATGCTGCTTATAGCGGTTGATACTTGCTGATCTCTGTTTTCATCCAAGCGGTATTTCATCTGACTGTTTATTTTCTCTAAGATGCTTTTTGAACTCATTTTTTAAGCTGTGGTACTTCTTGGGAAGTGTTTCTGGCTGTGGACAAATACCATCTGCACTGAAGTAAACTTGTGTATAAAAAAAGCTCATTAGTACAAACTGAAACCAGGAAAGGATCATTGACAGGGATGGAGGAGGGACCCTGTAAGGGTAATGACTGAATGGAAGGGCAGGACACTGAGCTTCAGGACTTTTACAACAGTCCAGCTTCAAACTAAACAACATGTAGTCAGCTTGTATTAATGTTACTCTGTGCTCTGAAGCAGGCTGCAGCCACCCGCAAATCATTCCTGGAAACAAGAGCCTTTCTGACATACAGACATGGACCAGAATGCACAAATTATGTATCACATACATAAGTATATATGCATGGTAATACATATCTAGGTTAAAAAGGAGACTATAAGCTCTGCATTCTCAAGTTTTTATGAATTTTAAAAACGTAATTCAATATATGAACACCCAAGTTCACAGTCTCAGCTTCACAAGTCACTCACTTTTCACCAAGATACAGGTGCACACTTGTTTCCAGTAGCTGTTGGTGTAGATAAATGCTTGAATAGAGAACTGGTTGTTTAATTTGATCCTCTTTGGTTTGGCAGTCTGGCTTCCTGTATTTTATAGTGTTTACATTTTCATCGTGCAGAACATTTATAAAACCTCACAACACTTCTCTGCAGCAGAAAATTGTTTCTACTGCTGGGTTTTGGGTTCTGGAACGGAAAGAACCAAACCATTAAAAATACTGCAATGCCATACAATGGTCAGAAGTGTAGAAACAGCCACAGTCTCGGGGAGGGATTCTATAGGAGTTGCCGAGTCACATCATCAATATCCTTCTTCCTTTTGCATCCAATTAATAAATTATACTGAGAACACTATCTGGTTCAGTTTAGAATTTAGACATTAATTTAAAGCATAGCTTTTCCCAATTCAAACTAAAAGATACTGGATATCCTTGAAATTTGATCAGTATTTTCTGAAGAGGTTTGGACATACTTCACTTTGTTAGCAGTACTTGAAGTGTTTGAGTACTACCTGCAAATACTTACTCCTATGATTGGGAATACCCAGGTTACTGTAAGTCAGAGAAGGCTGGGAGTTTTCACTGAAGTCCTCAGAAACTAAAGAGGTGAAGCTTCCAGCTTCTTCTCATACTCAGCAGCTGTAAAGGAGCTCTCCTTTATCTCCTAAAATAAGAGGATTTCACTGGCTAAGGTAAGTTTATTGACTACAGTTCCAACAGTTAAAAGGAAGATAAAGCAATATAGCAGGCACTGATTTAGAGAGCAATTGTTTGTAATAAATAGGGTCTGATTTCTTAATGAGCATGTACTTCAATCCAAAGAGTGATTTATGATATAAGCAGGGAGATCACCCTGGAAGACGGATAGATCCATTGCACTTTTAAGCAGTTATTTTGGCCTCATTAGGAAGGGGGTGAGTTCCCTCAACTTGTCTACACTGGGACTTCATCACATGAACTTGTTACCACAAAGCCATGCGTTAGCTTGGCTGCTCTGTTCTTGTTCCTTGCACACCATGCTCTCCAGTACAAGCTAATTTACTCCTGCTATTGTTAAAAAGTGAATTTCCTGAAGAGCTGGCACTAGGATAGTTACCATGAGCAGCCCTGTACCCACACAGTGCTTGCAGTGACTGACACATGTGGCAAGAACCACGGACTGACGGACAAATATAGGGTAAAATCCTGCTAAAGACAACCCTTTCTCTTGCATGAGGTGGCTTACATGTAGCCTTAGATTTTCCTGTTGTCTGCACAACCTACCAAAATGCGTGCAGACTATAAGCTGCATGTCTTCACTAAGATTTGGTATCACAGTAATCATAATGTTTTGGTTAAGAACAAATCAGTTTTCCTAATAAAGAAGCACCACATATCTGTTCTACACATCTGCAGTAGTATAAATCAAAGACTTTTCATAAAGATTTCTGTCATTTTCATAGTGCTGAAGTAGTGTAAATGATGTTGGGTTTTTTTTTTTTAAACCCTAATCCTTGATTTTTCAAATTAGTGAATCTGTCAATGAGAATAGTTCATTCCAGCATGTATCTCCCATTTGCTGAGTTGGGGCACAAGTAAAACAATTCTTGGCCAAGGGATAGAGAAACCACAAACTTTCACCTTGGAAGAATCCTGATGAGCAAAAATATTTATGGTTTCGTTCAGGAAATCCTTGTCTTCTCACCTGCAGTGGAGCCATCTGGGCTCACATTGCTTGTGCTTTGTTCTTGCTCGCGGTTATAAGATTATTTGGGATCAACACTGTAAAGATTAATTCCTAGCACTGTCCCAGCAGTGAAACCATGGTTGGTTTCTGCTGTTTCTGCTTTACACTACCCACATCGCATTGCTTTCTTATATGGCTACATTGCTGGGATGACAGATGTGTTCTGATCAAAAGTTTGTGGGTTTTGTATCTACTCAGTAGTCATTGCTTCCTGGCAGTACGGTATCAGCAGCATATTTCAAGAGTACAGTATATCCCACATGGATACAAAGAACAAGCAATACAAATAAGTATCTTACAATTCAGTAGGAAATTGCCTGCCTGTAATTTTGGACAGCATTCAAAGAGATCCAAATGCAAAATCCATCATTCTGGGATACTGCATGGTTTTGTGACTTCAATGCCCTTTGCATTCAAAAATCAACAAATTTATTATAGTCATCTCTCTGCATTGTTTTCGACCATGAATGTTACAGCATAGCTTTTATTGTGTAATGATAAGGTGATAAATAAGACTAATTTGACTCCAAACCCATCCTTGAAAAGAACCTCAGAGAGAAACACAAGTGCTGTGATGATGGGCAGCCTCTATGTGTGTAAGATCATTCTAGGTGGAAAAAAAGGAACTTTTTGGACCTAATACTGTCCTCATTTTGACTATGGAGCTTTCTGTCCCAGTTCCTAAAGACAGCGCCGAGGATTGCAATTAATGATCAATGACAGAATCAAGATGGATCGGACATCCACAGGTAGTGCCACAGTTCTGTGAACTGTCTGTAATGGTACCTGTCAAAACTGCTGTAAGAGCCAATAGCTCCAGTCGTGGTATTACATTTGGGGTTTTTATTTCAGGAAAACCGAAGCTGCGAAGAAAACTTAAGTGCTGAAGACCTGATTACATCTTGCTGAATCAGAAAAGAGCTCAAAGTAATAACTCTGCGGAAAAGAACAGCATGTACACACAGGCATAGGGTTAAGCTTCAGTATTCTCTCCTTGGAGAGGGACACACTGTCCTTGCATAGAGCAGGAGGGAAAATGACCACTGTGTGCTCCAGTTTCAGCCTGAGCAATCAGTTATGTCCAGTCACCAATGGGAGTATTGTGATGCCACCTCCTTTATGTCTGCATGGGAAAAGAAATCCAGGCACTAGTGTCTTCACTTCTGCTACTGGTTTGTTTTCTGCAAAGTAGGATGTTGGGCCTTAGTTCAGGGATTATACTAATGAGTAGAGCCAGAAAGTGCTCTGAATGGCCCCAGTTTATAATCAGCAACTAGTTAGTTACGGCATTCTTGCTGGACCTTTTCTTGGCTAATACTGGCTTGACAACCAAACAGAAAAGGAGATGGTAATCTGATCTCTCCGTGTGTACGTTTTAACCAGTTTCCTTTCCATACAGGACATCAAGTCAGTCTGTCCATGTACCCCTTCAGTGCTCAGCCGGCCAGGAGCAAAGGACTCTAGAAGAGTCACACTTGGCCACCAGAACACAGCCAGGAGCATTGTTGCTGCCTGCAAGGGCAGACACAGCAAATTCATTTTTGTGGGAATCTTTAATGTAACAAAGGGTCTGGCTCTGCACCAGTCAATGCGAGTGCCCGTTGAGGCCTGGACACCCCTCCTCTGGGTGACATCACTGTGGAACCATTAAGTTTTAACCAACAGGAAGGGTAAATGTGAATGAGAAGAGGAGAAAGGGGAGCTGACTCTGGTGACATGATCTCAGCTGCCCTGTCTGGGAAGAAGGGGGGAGAGAGATAAATATGAAAATGAAGGAAAAAATCATGGGACCGAGACCAAGAGACTTGTCCTGGAACCAC
Source organism: Mesitornis unicolor (assembly GCF_000695765.1). NCBI lineage: Eukaryota > Metazoa > Chordata > Aves > Mesitornithiformes > Mesitornithidae > Mesitornis > Mesitornis unicolor. The sequence goes on along the minus strand of NW_010163356.1, from coordinate 21,009 downwards.
GGTCTTGCCTACATTCTCCCTCTCACTGGTACATGACAGGACAGGGGCAGGAAAGGCTGGAGAAAATGAGAGAGATATTTTACTAGTCCCATACTGTGGGCTTGATCCATTTTAAATATCCAGCCTGAGTTTTCAAAACCTTTCAGACATCTTGTACCACAGCATGAAAACTAGAACCCTGTATTAGTTGTCTATAAATTGTCCATGCAAGTTTAGACATCTTAGAATGACAGAAAATACCTAAGAGCATGCTACGCCAGAAGCTACCTTATTTCAGTCAGCATGCAGCCGCCAGAAGCCAGCCAGAAAAGAAACCCCAAGGATATCGTGTGTCTTAGATCTTGCACTTTACTCAGGGCTGCAAGAAATTGGTTTTGTGCACTTGATATACACAGCCAGGACTCTCTCTGGAAGGTATATGTCTCTAAAGAACTAGGCAGGGCTCATTTGTTTATTTAAAAATGTAGCCAGAACTTGTGCTGCGCCCTTCAAAAGTAGTAAGAGCACTCAGGAGAAAGAGACTCAATTCTATCCTCATCTCAAAATACTTTAATCCCTCTTTTCCCACTTTCCAGAAGATGGAGATCACCAGGAGGTTACTTAATCATGATGGACTGATGTGGGAGGGAGAAAAGAACTCTTCTCATCTGCTAAGGAGAATGAGGCTGCTGTGCAGAAAATACAAAAGGCTGACTGAGAAAGGGCATGTCTGTATAGTCTAGTAGTTAGACTTACAGGTAGGGAGCACAGGTCTGGTGCCCATTTCCATGATCAATCCTGTAATTTATCTATTTCATTTAAAACAGACACACTGTCTTGGAAGCAAAACCCAGGACTTGGAGCTTTTCCTACTGAGCTGGGCCACTTAACTACTAAACTACTGAATCTTGTTTGGCCCCATAAACCTTGAAGTCTTGTCAGTGCAGTGGCATAGTGGTGGACTGTACTTCAGTCCAGATGGTCCCATAATCTGGTGTTAGGAGATAACCCTGTAAGGAAAGATGTCTAACTGAATCATCTCATAAAGAAGAGAGAACTAAACTTGATTGTCCATGTTAAGACAGGTCAATATAGATACACAAACTGAGCAACTTTGGGGGAAAATTTAAATTTTAAAAAAGTCAGCTGCCTATTAACCCCAGGTGACTCCAGGGATAGGCAGGCTTTTTCAGTCTCATGATTTGGACTTAAGCTTCTAGATCCCAAATAAAGTGCTTACGTCCTCTTTTGGAGTTGGCCCAAAGTCATGGTTAGATCTGAACACAGCATTTACGTTAAAAGTCGCTGCTTTCTCACCTTAGTTTTGGGTGCAAAGTTCACTGAGTTCATGAACACAAGCCAATGATCATGAAAGTTTGGCACACACAAGCTAAAGTGGTTCAGAGAGTTGGGAATCTGGCAGACCTACAATGCTCTGTTTCTACAGTTCGTACATCCTCAAAGCAAGATAGAATACATTTATGCCCCCAGACACGAGCCTGAGCAGATCTCCATGCAGAACAGCTGGGAGGAAAGAGAAAGAGGGAGCAGAGAGCCTGACCTGCTGACAGTGTGCCCATACATGCTGTGACATTGAAGATCCCCCTGCGAGCACTGCCTAAACCACTGTGTGCACAGGGAGTTGCACTTCAGCAAACCCGCAAGATGTTTGTGAGCACAGGTGTGTAAAATCCTGGCACTGCAGCTGATTGCTTGCAGGTGCTATAGGAGACCCTAACATCCACGTCAAAAGCACCTTTGCACGATATTAGCCACTGTGGCACAGAGTGCAGACAGGTGACAAAATTGCACCTGTAGTTCTTACTAACATGTCTCCCTGAATTTATGAGGAAACTGCAAGGGAGAAAGATAGAAACAGTGGTTGGGGGGAGTCTCTAGAGATCCTCCAGTCGCACCTCCCATCTGAAGCTTGAAACTGGGGGGTTCTTTCCAGTGCCTCACTCTTAATATTTTCTCAGGCCCCTTGCACACTGATTGACTCAAATATGTGGAGTACCATTTGGGTTTTATAGTACAAAAGCCAAATAAATACCTAAATGAAAAAAAAATAAAAGAGAGGAAGTCAGGAAAGAGCCTCTAGTTTTAAAATGCATGTCAAGGTTCCCAAGTATTCTTGTTGCAACCAAAGTCTGTGGAGCTTTTTTGCTATTAACTGCAGGATGAATGGCTTGTTTCAAAGACAGTAAAAATGTCACGTTTTCAGGTGCCTGTACCTGTGGACAGATTTCTCAGGAGGGCGGCAGGGACTGCAACCACAATGCTGGCGCTCCCCCATGCTCTGTGCCGTCTGCGGCGTGCGAGGTGGAAGCAGCTGCAGCCCTGCACAGCCCTTTCCCCGGGTCCTCCGCCCCATCACCACCCTCACCTCCAGACCTGTGTACCTGAAATTGCAGGCTGGAGGTTATTAAACAAAATAGCAACTGAATAGAGCAGAAAGTAGTAAATGAGCCACAGAGGAATTTGAACACCAGAGGGCAATTAGAAAAGGAGCTGAAATGGGAATAATTAGATAATATAATTCTAAATGAGTGGTGAATCTTAGTTAATCCTATTGATTATGATAAATAGAACAAATGGCTTGTCAAAGTACTGCTAGATTTTCTATGGTTTGATAGATCAAGGTTAGTTACTGTTAGAACCACAACATTATGCTTTGTTTCCAACTGATTAAGGAATAAGATTGATTTGAAACATATGGTAAAAAATACTGCAGCTCTTTGTTTGCATCTGTTATACTTTTACTTGTTAGTATTTGGTTCACAAGTTCCTTTCCTATTTTTTGCTGTATTTTTTTAATATATTAAGTGAAAACAGAGATGACTTAACAGATGCACAGATGAGAGGATAAACGTCTCTGAAAGCTCTGTGTTATGTTTTTTTCTCCAGTTTGTTTTTTAGCTCTTGGATTACACTGCTGGTGAACACAGGCATAGACCCTTTTTACCGTGTCACACGGACCTAGTGAGAAAAGGATCCATATCTGTCATCCAGTTATAGCATTTTTCAGAGAAATAAGATTTTCAGAGAACACAAAGTAGTAGCGACTTTTTTCTGTAGTTTGTCCATATTTTTAAGAGTTGACTCGTATGGTATCAGAAGGATTTTGAAGGAAGTCCCAGAGTGTTTATTTAGCTCAAGCCAAGGCACTGTCACATGATTAGTCCTTTTAAAATGCCTTTAAACTAAGAGCAGCTCAACAGTTAAAGATAAGTCTTAAGAACACAATGCAATGTATTCACAACAATTTCACATCTTTATTCTCATGTTAGACTCTGAAGAACAGCTAATCATAACCCCATGATCTGTGAGTGTATACCACAGCAAGCCTAAAAGCCAGTGGAAATTACAATGTGTGTGCTTCAGTACAATCAATGTTGTTTGTTATTTTAGTGGCATGATTCCTGTTTACAGCAATCAAGCCGTCATGTAACACAGAGTAAATCAATAGGGTGATAATGTAGCTGTTTACTGTACTTACAGACTTGCCTGTGACCATGTCTAGGACACACCACGTCCTGCAATGCAATGCTCTTCATTTTTATTTCCCTTTGGATCAAGGTTGACGTAACTCACAGGTACTAGCAAATCCCACCATGCTACAAAATGTAACATTTATAAGAGATACATCTGGTACATATTTAAAGTGAGCAGAATAAGGACTTGTTTCAATTATGCATGTGGATTAGCTCTTTGAAGAAAAAGAAAAGTAGGTGTTACCTCATGCCCATATAAATCCAGTGGTAAAATGTGCCTAAACCAAAACCCCCTTTACGTGCTGTTACTTGTACATGCACATTAACGTGTTTCAGGCACAGCTCTGAACAAGATACACAGACACATGTTGCTATGAATCTTGGAGAACACACTGTGCTTACACTTTCTAAACTATGCAACAATTCCTGCAATAGATTTATATTGTGCCAGAGATGGACAATACATGGATATCCTGTGGGCACAGAACATATTTTCAATATACATCAAAACCATATAGGTAGAAAGGCATGTTATTATTGGGTAAATTAGGAAGTGATCTTGCAATGTCTGAGCTGATTGCAGCAGCATCCCATGCACACACCATTAACCTCTGTATGTCACAGTCTACCCAGGTCATCCTGTCAGTCTTTCACTGAGATGTATACAGCATCATCTCTGGTAGAGAACACTGCAGAGTTATGGTCCACTTCTAGCAGAGTAAATGTTTTGCCACAAATTTACTCCAGCTTACACTGCAGTAGCTGCCTCGTTATAGAAAAAATAACAACAGTAAAATTGTGTCAGCTAATTGCTATTAAGAGTTTGTGTACGTCCATTCCATAGGATGGCAATTGCAGACTGGTTACCCACATCCGTTTTCTGGGAGGCACAAGAGGATCAATGAGAAGCAGGACGGGGGGAAATCCTGCAGAAGAACCTCCATGCAATATATTGCCTCCTGATTCAGCACATAATCTAGGAGATAATGGTATTGCTGTGGTCTCAGATTTTCATTATTTTGGGGGGGTTTATGTGTGGCCACTTGCTAAACCATGTTGTGTCTGAAAGGAAAAAAAAAGGTGCTATTAAAAGCAGCATTACTTTCCAGCAACATGGGTGCAAAACAGAGATTAATGACGGCAAACTTTCTGCTTTCCTTGTCTGTATTGAAGTTACATTTGCTTTGTGCATTCTCTTGAAACAAATTCATAAGAGGTGAGATCTTGAAGAGTCTTCCATGTTATTTGCAGCATGAGCCTTTTTGGAAGTTGGTGACACTGATTCTCTCTTCCTGAATCTCTCCTATTTCAATTATTTCTAGAGTGAAGAACTGCTGCCTCCAGAGTGTGCCCATGGAAAGAAACCACAGCAAGTCATGGTCTGAAAACTTTACATTCCTCAGAGCATGCTAGGTTCAGTGCTTCTCAGCTCTCCTTCCTTTCCACAGCCTTCCAAATCTTCCCTTGAGGGGAGCATTCTTTGGCAATTCCCTAAGTAAACCTTGCTTTGTTTCCTGGGTTTCTGCCTCCCTTACTTATGTTCTGCACTATGTGAATTAATTATAGTCCTGAGACTCTTGGCAGATGATGGCCCATTCCTACAGATTCCTGTAGGGTCTCTTTCAGGGTCTAACTCATACCAGGTAGCAACACTGTCATTTGGTTTTGTGATAGCTTTTCCATAACAACTTTGCATAGTAAGTATTTGCAAAATAAGATTTACTTGTTTAATAAAATGAATACTTTTTTTCAGAATATTTGACATTTTATGGAATTCTATTTATTTGTGTTTCAATTAGCTTTGTTAACGATGGCAAAGTTAGTAATGATGTTTGGCAATCAAAACACATTATGAAGTATTTGAACAATACAAGGTTAGTTAAGTTAAAGGAGATGTTGTGCAGAGCATTTCAAATTGAATTTGGATAGTGGCAAGCATCTGTGTGTTTGGAAATCTCTAAGTTTCTGCCTTAAGGGTAAATTGAAGCTTATATAAACAAGAACTTGTGATCTAATGTTTGGGCTTTTACTGACACCGACACAGACACAAAGACACACACAGATGCACACACATAAACCTCTATGGGAGGTTACAAAAGATAGCAAAAAAAAGAGGAGAGGTAGAGGAAGAGATGAGACATGTTAGCTGTCTATTTAATGTTTTTCACTCATGTCTGGCAAGCCTTTTTCCAGAGTTCTACCAAGCCAGACCTGTAAAAGCAATTATCTGTCATCATAACGTGAATCAAGCTTGCAACTGCTGTGGTTCTGAAAAGCGTGACAAAGTTAATTGAAATTTAGGCAGTGAATAGTTTTCACTTCCTGAGATAAGGTGTGTTTTCAGGGGAAGTTTGTTGCTATGTTGGCTTTAGTTAACTATTCTTAAGTCTCTTGTTAAAGGATTTGTGTTGTTTCTGTGGGTGGATCATAGTCTCATCCAATTATTACTTCAGTAGAGCCAAAGTTTGTGTCATATGCTTTACTAGCCCATACTGGTTTGAGCATTCCACTCACTTCACAAGAAGATTTAAAAAAAGAGGCAAAAAAATTTTCTATCTGAAGTGATTACAAACAGTACTTTGGAAGTATCAAATTTTACTGAAAGTCCATTTTACTCCAAAAATATAATTTTGGTGACTTAGTGGTGTATTGTTTTAGTAGCTACAATAAAATTGTTTGAAATCTGGCAAAAAATATTGATTCTCAGCCCAGAAGCCAAATGTGACATTTTCTTAGGTTTTGCTCGGCTAGTTATCTTCTAATCTGATTGTGGAGCAGCATGCATTTGCTTTCACGTGGTTTTACATCCTTTTAAAAGTGATCTCTGTATTAAAATGGCTTACTGTTAGCAATTGAAATTCTGTAGGCATTCATGGCATTGGTACTAGCACAAGTAATGTAGGACTATGAAAAGGAAACTGTAACTTTCTGAATCATGAGGGTATATTACACGTCTGATTCTCTTTTATAGCCCAGTTTTGCTATATCATTCCATTGACTTGCAGTGGAGTTGTTCCAGAGCATGATCTTGTAAGATGCTCAGCATCCTCAAACCTGACTACACAAGAAAATTAATTATTCTCTTGACTGGGGATGGGCAGGAGGGGAGGGGAGTATTTTAGAACTTATTTGTGCCGAATTAAGAGAAATATCAAAATTACTATTTGATTTTGGGGATTTTTTTTTTAAATTTTGTTCTGATGTTGGCCTCTAGTTGTTGCTTTTGTTGTCTTTTTATTTCTCACATAAAGCAATTTTTTAGTTACTTTAAAGAAAGAAAAAAATGTTCTGAAGAATTGATTCAACATGACTAAAAATCTATTTTGTGGATTTGGAATTATTATTATTTCAGTGAATGTTTCCAGGCAAGATATACCAGTCATATAGATAGGACCTGCAACTCTAAAGACGTTTGCAGAATTAAGCCCTAAATAAGAGCAGAAGGAACTCTTAGTCTATCCCATATAACACAAAACGCCAAAATTGCATTAAATAACAGTTATAGGAAGATTTTTCTCTCAAAAAGACTAAGCCTTTTTATGGCATCCTCTGGCAGCTCCCATTTCATCTTCTCTCTGGCCTCCAGCATTCTCCAAATATCTCTGAGGCAAGAGAGAAACCAAGAGTGAGGATGCAAGAAGGGGTCACAACTGACTCTAATCTAGCAATTTTGAGCAGTTATGAGGCTTCCAGGAATACTGCAAGACCTAACATCACTACATGAGGCTTAAATTTATTATCACTGAACTCATTAGGGTCCAAACTGATGCCATGGAAGTCAATCTAACTTTTGGTTTAGACTGTACAGAACAGGCTTCCATGACCTAATAATTTAACCAGAACATGTTTCTGTATTTTTTTAAATTATTTTTTTCAAATGAGTCTGTGGAGACTCACATGTCCCAGATCTACTTGGACTTGTTGGATGTTTGTGGCTCATGCTCAAAACTGAGCATCCCCAAACTGATTCTGAGCCTGGGATTGCACCTGAAGAATAGTAAAGCACAATATCAGAGCAGGTACCATTGGACATGATGAGAAAAAGATGGGCATGCAGCTAACCATGCAATGGTAGCACTCTCCTTTTCTACTGCTCTGCTGAATGCACTTATTTGATAATAACAATTCTAATTAAGCCCATGTTCATGCAATGGAAACTTCCCAGGATAGACTTCACTGCTAGAAATAGGCTAAATGAATCTCACTGGAAATGTCCTTTCCCTGCTAACTAGTTATATTGTCCTCTTACTTGCTTCTGGTACAAGCTCTAATTTTGGACATGTGAACAGTTCTCCAATTTTCCCCCATCTTCTTTGCCGTCTCCAAACTGTTGCATTTTTGAACACTGAAGCACACACATTGTTCAAGCATTACATCTCTCCTATCTGGCCTGCAGCCATGCCGCCGTAGGCAGTGACCTCACTGGATCTCATCAGCCGTGGCAGAGTTAGGCTAGATCAGTGAGCACCAGAGGGGATCTCGTGAACAGTTCTCCAATTTTCCCCCATCTTCTTTGCCGTCTCCAAACTGTTGCATTTTTGAACACTGAAGCACACACATTGTTCAAGCATTACATCTCTCCTATCTGGCCTGCAGCCATGCCGCCGTAGGCAGTGACCTCACTGGATCTCATCAGCCGTGGCAGAGTTAGGCTAGATCAGTGAGCACCAGAGGGGATCTCCAAGGGGAAGCCAGGCGCTACGGGAATCACA
>NW_010163356.1:0-12804 GCF_000695765.1 Mesitornis unicolor | reverse complement strand
ACCCTTTCCTTTGCAGTTTGCCCTGAAATACCACTGCTGGGTGCTAGACTGATACGCACCTACAATCCAAGTTCAAGTCACACCCAAGGTCCATGAAGGTTGCGAGTAGTGCAGCAAGTATCCTCTCTCTTTCCCAGAGTTTGCTGAACCCCACATGGGCACTGCTGGCAGCGTGTCCATTATCGAGACATGCCACTGTGCAGTCCCTCTGTGTGAGATACACCACGTAGGCTTGGAGGTGAGCAGGCCCATGTGATCTATCGACCACTGCCAAACAAAACCTGTCGAGGAGCAGGGACCAAGAAACCTAGGAGAGTTCTCCCTCAGGGTAGTCAGGACCTCACAGGAGCTTGAAGGCACAAAGCCAAGATTAAATCTTGCCAAAGTAATAAGAGGTGACGGCCTGAAATCTCCCAAAAGTGTCAGGTGGATAAAACTTGCATGGCTTCCAGCTCCCTCTGCAGCTCTTTGGTCATGCTGCTCTGCATCATCTGCAGCTGTTTTGTCTTCCCTTGCAAAGTCTTAAAGCCTTCTGACTGCTATAGATATAGAGAATGTAAAGCAGTGTCCAAACCCCAACCATTAGCATTTTTTTCCCTCAAAAATGAAAGTGAAAGGGCTCCCTAACCCAATGGTTTCCCAGGTTCTTTTGCTCTAGAGACCATTTGTGCAAAAAGAAAAAAATCTCCTTCTGGAGCACTCAGTTCTATTCTCCAAGATCTATTGTGTATGGCATAGCTCCCAAAATGCTTAATTCCCCAGACCACCTGGGAGAGCCCCACAAACCACTGGTGGTCCATCAACCACAGTCTGAGCATCGCTATGTTAGGCTACTGGTTAAGGAAAAGGAAATTAAACACAGAAAGCTGTTAAAATGACATTGCATGTGAGTCATGGCTACACATTAAGTAATGCTCTTACAGAGCACTTGTCTTGTCCCCCTGGATGAAAGTTCCCCACCTTCTGTCTGTAGTTCCTGCCTCTTAGTAATAAATATCATGTTTTATTGTTACAGAAATGAAAGTAATGCTAATGTTTTGTCTGAGAAACAATGAAGTGTTAGAAATAGAAATATAATGAGAGGTGTACGACTGAATACAGCACTCATATTTCTGCTACTGACATGCAATGAACTCTTTAAATTTCCATTGAAGCCCGTTTAAATGAAATTTGCCAAAGAATACTTCTTTTTCACATTCTCCCTTTCCAAAGTGCACCCTAGTGCAACCAGACTCTGTCTCTTTGTTCATTTAATATTGGGCTGTAACAAGCTTGCTTCAGCCCTGCCTGCTAACTGGTGGGGTCATGCAGAGAAAGGGTCTAGCGGCCACAGGTTTGTGCAGCTCCCTGTCTGATTTTTTAAAGCCATTTTTAATGAGCTAATTTTTATGATTGCAGCCTCACTTAGGCTTTAAAAAAAATTATTTCAGCCCTGGGGAAAGGCTGCCATGCAACAGTGGTCTATTACAATTGTGGTCCATTATTATTATTATTCATCTTTCATCATCAGATTAGAAATATTGTCCCCTCAAATCCCACATCTGAAGATACACAATGCAGAATACAACACTACAGATGACAGCAGGGAAGTCTTGTTTTATTGGCATCCTCTCACTTTCAGGTGCTGGTCCCAGCACACCCTGCTAGTTTGCAGAGCTGTTTGTGAATCAGTCACACCCATACCCAGATGTCTCAGTTCAGCCCCTGCCTGTGCATGGCGCGAGTAGAGCTCTGGATTTTGCCAAGTTCTTCTGAGAAGCAACGGGGACAAGGTCTGAATCTGTTGTGGTTGGGACCTGCTTCCCATGCTGGGTGGAGTGATCTTGTGCAACTCATGGCAAAGGGGAAGGGTCAGAATGATAACTGTCTGCCAGCAGGGATATAAAAAATCAAAGTGTCAAAAATACAGTCAGTGATGCACAGAGGATTATTGTCAGCTCTTTGAAGTGGTAAAGCCCAAACCTTATATTTTCAGCTCAGCACCTCATCCCTAAGGCTATTGGTTACCCTCTCTCAATATTGCATTGAAGGTGCAGATAGACTAGACAGGGCTGCCAAATCCCTCTGTCGCACAAGGCACAGGATGGCTTGTGCTATCACAGCAATGGGACAATGATCCCTGCCCTTCCTGCCCCAGGGCTAGGATCTTAGTGGCTGCCTGCCAACAGAAAAGCAAGATTTCTAAATTTTGTGTGTCCAGATATCTTCACATAAGCTGCTGCTTTTGTGTTATCATTTTGCGAGAGCATGACTTAGTTCAATTTTATTGTTTAGAAAGAAAATGCTTTTAAAAGCATTTCCCAGCAATTCAACTACAATGATAACATTTCAGCAAGACCTGGCAGTGCAAAGCTGGAAAAAAAAAAGAGGAATGTTGTAATCAGGACTCTTTGGAAAAGCATTCCTGAGAATGACTGACACCTGAATGATCCAGCTGGTATTCAATGCCCATCCCCCTAGCAGAGGTTACAGAGCATCTAGTCTATCTCACCAACACAGCTCCGCCATGTTATGTGTACAAAGGGCTAAATCTGGGGAATTTGAGGGAACTTCCAGGAGTCTGTTGGCCACTTCTGAATTCTGGTACTGATGTTCTGAGCTTGGATGGTAGATCCATGATATCAGCCATCACTGATAACATACTGCATTAACAGTAATAATAGTAAGAGGAGTAATTAAAGGTAATACTACTAAGGAACAGTATTTTTTTCAACAGATTTTCAGACATACTGTTCAGTATGCAGATACAGAAAATTTCACTATGTGTCCAACAAAGTGAACAGGTTGTATCCTGATCTTCGACCATTAACACTAGAACATTTTGGATAGCTACAAACACACATTTTCTTTAATTACTTTTAGCAGGTTTTCTTATCAGTGTAATGCAAAAGAAATGTCAAACCGCTGCTCAATTCCAGATACTTTATTCTTTACACTTGGAGAAAAGGTTCAGAAAGTCTTGCATTTCTAATTTTTACTTTGATTAGGGATTTGAGGCACTTTAATAATTCTAGAGGTAGCAAACAGAAAATTATTAAGAAAGCATTGGAAAACAAATTCCAGAGCTTCTGGCATAAAAAGTAGAATTTGTGTCCCTCTGAGGTTGGGCAATGTTAGCACAGAACCTGCTGAAACATATCTTTCCTGTGGGCTTGACTTCTGAATTTGGTTGGCCTCCACATGGGACATCAGCATTAGAGCAGGTGTGGTATCTGAGGGACAGCATCTGTGAGAGGGCAGAGATCTGACCAGATAGAGCTGCAGAGAGTCCACAAAGCTTCTTCTCACCACAACCACTGCCCAGACTGAATTTAAAGCTGAGGCTGAACGGGCAGGAATCGACACCCAGAGAAGGACGCAAGAACCTTGCACATCTATCTCTCTGTGATCCAGTGATGCATACAGAGCAAAAGCAGGAGATGCTCTTGGTTGGAATTTGAAATCTGGCAACTTTTATGTCCATATGGATGTTCAGGAATGTTAGAATTTGGGTAATGGCCGAAACCTGGGGAAAGTAAAATATCCCAAAACATCAGGAGTCAAGCTCCAGAACAAAGATATTATGCTGTTCGGAGACATTGTAGTGTAAGCAGAAACACTATTAAATAATTCTGGAGTTTAAGAACGAATTACAAAGTGCATATGGACATAGCCCACAGCAAAACTGTTCAATGGATATTTAGCACTTTCTAAGTTACTTCTGTCATCTCCTTCGTCTTAGAACATAAAATTCTTTGGCCTAGGGATGGTCTGGATTACTGTGGGAGCTAAATGAACCCTTAACCATAATAAATATGAAATGGTGCAGTGTTCCCTTGTTTATTTCATGGAAAACAGGGCATGATAACACTTATGATGTTCTTGCTTTTTTATATGGCTCTGTTCACTCCACACACCTGGTGCCTTTTGATGATTCATTTTAATGTGTTCAACACATGCTCGTACACAGACTGAGATCGCGATAGAGAAGCACTGCCGTGTGAGGATCCAGGGATCTATGCCCAATCAGTTGTTGACAGTGACAGAGTGACAAATGCTGTCAATATTGTATAATGTGAAAAAAACCTACCGGAAAATTCAGTCCTGGAAAACACTGAAAAACAGTGTCTTTCCAAAGGTTTGGTGATATAAGCAAAAAGTCCCCCAAGCACATATTTCCCTTGAAGAATGTAGATAGTTTCAGTACTTAAAGTCAAGCACACGCATATGTTCTGTGGTGATCCAAAGCTGTTACCGCTGAATGTGTACGGCTTTATCTCAGTTCCCCTTTTACTGTGATAATTTATGTCAGATTTATGATTTACTGTAGATTTATGACATATACCAGACTGTCATTCTTCATAACGAGATAGCTGAAGTAATCTCCAAAATATTTAGCATCATACCTAGAACGTGCATTGATGGTTCTCAGTAAGTTTTGCTGAAATTTGTGTAATTCCTTATAAGGATATGCAGTACCCACTATCAAAAAGGGATCTAGGGATGGAAAATAATATCTTCTGTTATTCCAAAGTACTAAAAGCTGGCTTTTGAGTGCATTTTCATTCTTGTTTCTTTACCTTTAGGAGCACAGATTACTTTTATTAGATAGGCAGACAGGCAGACAGACAGATAGATAGTTATGGCTAAAAATACCACAACAGAAAAACAGTGTTTTTCATTTAAATTGTTTTGCTTTTCAGTCAGCTTGTCTTACTCAAAAGCAACAGAAGACCCTTGACTTCATTTATATTTCAAAGCATAGTCACTCTTTGACATCTGTTTTGGTGGAACTTTAAACTACTTTGCTGACTTTGTTACTTTATATAATGTTTAAAGACAATTCAATAAAGTGCAATTTCTTTGAGACAGGTACTATCATGTCAGTTTGAGGTAATTATGGCCATGCCTGCTTACATGTTTCTAATGCCATTTGATAGGTGTCATTGGCTTTTATGAAAATCTTTGGGGCACTTCCTTATAGACTGTGTTTGGAATTGCTGTACATATCTCTTTCCTGGCCTCTGGCTGAATCTTACCATGTAAATAGGTTCATATGGCTGGCACAGGGAGGGATAAGGTGTGTGTTACTAAAGCCAATACTTCAAAGGGGTATGCATGGTTTCAACCAAAATTAAGAACAGGAGAGCCCTGCGTAGACACTTTCCTATTTTTCTTCCCCACACTTTCCTATTTTTCTTCCCTCCCTTTTTTTTTTCCTCTTTAAATGAAGAATGTCTGTGATGAAGCTTTCCAAATAATTACTTTAAATTATTTCAATAAAGTTATGTGTTACCCTACTTGGACAATTTTTTCTTTTAAAATTGTTGATATTGAGAAATAACAGCTTAGCAAACAAATTAGGGTTGTAAGAACTTCTCAATATATCTATTACTGCATTATCAGCATGTTGAGCCAAAAAAAGGGCAAATGTCAGTACTTGTTATTAACAATGAAACAAAATGCTTCAAAAATATGACTACCAGAAAAAATTGCCAACTATAAAATACTTTTTAAAACACTGAAAAGCTGTGTACAGTAAAACCCCAAACCTGCCATATGTAACTTTGCTACTGGAACAACCTACATTAATTAATCTCTTACTTCCATTTAGAAGTAAGAATTTTAACTGAATTCATGACATGAAGTAGTTCATGTAAGAGATAATGACTTTTTAAACTCTTAATGTCATTAGAAGATTGAAAAGAAGTATTCTGTTATTTTGTTTCAGGGTGGTAATGAAAACTATGCAACAGCAAATATTTTTTAAAATGCTTTCACTGCAGCTAAAGTGATACAACTGTTTGAAATTATTTTCACTTGATCTTATTAACACTGTGTTTGGTTTCTAAGCACCGGTATAATGGATGTGCCTCAAATGCTATTATACTTATTTTGTATCGCAATCATAAATAGCATCTTTTGGTTGGGCAACCCAAGAAAAATTTGTCTCAATTTAGACTGGATAGACTTCAAGGCCAGGCTGGAGGACAGTAATGTACTGCCAGACAGAAATGACAGGAATCACAAAGTGTTTGAAACTTTCTTCTGTAGTTCACACTAAATTATTTGATGCCAGATGTGTATGCATCTGGGTTTTGGCCAAAGCTGTCCACTTACTAGCTTTTTCCTTCTCTTTCCTTCCTCCAGCATGTATTTTGGGTACTAGTTCTGGAGTTATTGTCAAAATATTAATTCACATTTTAAAAGAAAAAAGGATTTTAGTTCTGAAGTACCAGTGGTCATGGGGGAAAAGCTCAGATATAACCAGTTCAAGGGTACCTGTTCAGACGGAGAACAGCAGCTCTACAACAGCTATCGCCCTGTATACAAACAGGATGTGGGTAATGCTAATCCCCCTGCATGAATGCATACACCATTTTATAACTAAGGATTTCCAGGACCCCTCAATTTCAGCTACAGCAACATAGCAGATGAAGAATATGCACCACTATCCAGACAGCAACACCTCTTGTCTAAAACCAATTTGTTGGACACAAATATTGCAACACTATTTTTATCTCACCGATGATACATCCTCTCATTCCTACTACATGTAAACAAAACAAAAAAGCAAAAAACTGTTTATCATTAATAGAATTATGTGTGAGACATGAAATCAAGTGAATAATAATTATGAAGTGACAAGAAAAATAATGATGTTATGGTTGTATTTATAGAATATTAAAATCCTAAAATACCATCTGCAAATTGTGCATCATGCAGCATTTGATAGCTTTGGGTTTTTTTCTCTTACTAATAAGAAAATATGATTACACCAGCTGAAAGCAAATGCTGCTTCAGTCTTCTGTATGCTGTGGATGAGAAGTCATCTTTGGTTGCATCCTGTAGGAATGACCTATAGATAATTGAAGTCTATAGAAATCATTATACTATTTCAGTGAAAAGCTGAATCAGACACAATAGTAGGTACTTCAGAAGAGCAGTGAAGATGGGAATTGAGGTGTATTTAAGTCAGAAACTCACGAGCACCTGACCTACAGCATAGTAAAGAAACATAAGTCTTCCTAATGGCAGGAATAATCAATGTAACGAATATATGTCAAGACAAATTGGGAATATGCTATTGATGCAAACATTGGGAAACATCATCCACCGGAAGAAATAGTGTGAAGGGACCACTCACACTAAAAGCAGATCCTGAATGTAAGTCTGAGTATCTTTGAATCATTAAGAATAGTTTTTTTAAAGAAACCTAAGAATCGGATTATTGTATCTGATTATATGTATCTGTACTTTTTTCCTATCAAAGACATTAAGTCTAAAATACTGTAATCCACTGTGTTGCCATCTAAGAAAACACTAGTGACCCTCACAATTTGCTACATTGGATTCTGTTCCGTAAAGTTATATGAAAATTTTACTTGCAATACAGATAACTCCAAAATGAAGAAGGCCCAGAATGATTATCATTATTGTGTTTTCTATTTCTTAGAGTTCTAATTACACCATAGATTATTTACTTACATTTTAACCTTTTAGCGGTGTGCATCAGTGTGTTCTCATTCGCTCTCAGCGCTCCTGACTATATTCCTTCATTAGTCAGTAACAAAGAAGTTTACTACTATTTTGAGTTAAACCTTGAATTGCATTTTGTGTTCCCCAAGTTGACTTCTGTGCTTGACAATGCTGTATATTTTTCTTCTCTACTATAAGCCCCATTTTTTCTTCACTTTGTGCTGGGAGGCTTAATATTTCCTTCTTTCCAATAGCCTAATTAATAATTAATTCTTTATGGAATTTGTATCCAGCTACCTGCACAGAGTTAGGATTGCGTCTGAGGTAGCTTAAATCTGAAGGTTTTGAATAGCTGGAGTAGTTTCTTGGTGGGCTGGGAGTACTAGAATTTGTGCCTTCGTAGTCCAGAACTGAATTTTTGGTCAGCCATCGCCTGCCCTTTGAAGAGGTCTCTTCCAAAAAGTACATATCCTGCTCAATTTAACACACCAATAAAAGATCAGTAAGACTTGTCTGATGTTTAATGGCTTCTACTACTTAATTTAGTTACTTTAATTTACTTTGGTCTTAATTAAGAACATCACTAACTGCTTGCACTCAAACCACTGCAAAACCTTGGCCTGAATGAACTGTCCTCATCCAGACTCAGCCTCCAATTCTGGGTAGCTGGGAGTGAGCTGGAAGTGGACCGGCCCCAGGTGCCCTTCCTGTGCATGGATCTCTGTCCTGGGCTCTGTGGTAATGTGAAGCAGTCCCAGCTGCAGGTTGGTTTTTGTCATTTTTCCATAGCCTGTAGACCTCCTCTAATTACCACAAACACTGCAGCCCCTCACTGCAGCCTTCCCGAAGTTTCCAATCAGTTGTATGCATCACCTCTGATGACAGCATGAATGCTCTAAGTTAAAAGACAAATCCTATCAGGAATCACTTTGAAAGGATTACTCAATGTTTATCGTCCTTAGTCTTACAAGAACACTGGACCATTTAAGCCAGACAGATTGGATAGAGAGAGAGGGAGATGCTTCACAATTTTTTTGATTGAAAGTAACAACTTAGGAGTGGAAAAGACTCAATATAGACCTGAGGGAAGATTCCCAACTTGTTCAGTGTGTTTCAATATAACAAACAGAGCAAGCAAGCATATAATTCAATGGGCAGATATTCAACATTCACTTCTGATTGTTGGCTCTCATGGACATATAACTGATTTTTCTGTGACGTATTTTTGCTTTCCAGCACATAGCATTCAAGAAAAATGTCCTGTTAAGTGACAACATAGCTAAAAGACCCATTTTCACATTCATTGATTACCATGATAGTGCAGTCCTTTGGCTAGGTCTCTTTATAAGGTTTCTACAAATGTGCAGCACAATATTGTATTATATTGGATTAGCTTCTTTTCTCCTCATACTTGAAGAAGCATGTAATAAGAATACATAAGAATACTTTGCTGTATGTAACTGGCTAAAAGTAGCAGAATTCCCACCCTGGTCAGAGCAAGCCAATAATTGCAGCATTAGCTTTGGCACAATAAATAAAAAGAAACATGTAAGAGCCTTTTCTAAAAAGTCATTCTTTGACAAGCAAACTTGGTAACTTTGAGAGTTGTTTCCATCATGCTCCTGTGTAATAGACAAAATGTCCCTGAACTTTGTTCCTAGGCCCAGACCTTTTAACCTTTGCATTCAGGAATGCAGAGATTTTTCTTGCATTTCAAGTGACTGAGTATCTTATGTCACAATTACAGAGGTGCAGGTTGACATACGTATTTCAGCTCACTGCCCATAGAGTACTGTTGAAGTCATGAGGAAAAGGCAGGTGTGTTGTACTCTTACTGAAATTGCTCTTAGTAGATTGGTCCAGTTACAAATGTTCTTCAGTGCCTCTTTTGTTAATACTGAGGATTCAGTACTGAGCATAATTTTTAGGTCTGTTTTGTCTGCACACATGAGAGAAATTCCAGGCAACATAATTTGGTCTTTAAGTTTTCTCTGATAAGTTTCTTGGCTTATACTGCTTTACAAAAATAAATAAACAAACATCAGTTTTCCTTCCAGTCCTTTCTAGGTCTCTGTTTTGCACAAGTGTTCATTGCTCTAATTGCAACCTCAGGGTTCAACTTGCCTTCTTATTGAGGGGGCCAGAAAAATATGTGTATGTAATAATTACCACCATCAACCTATGTGAATTGCAATGAAATACAAGAAGTCTGTATCACACCGATCTGTTCATCTTTGATTTGAGGAGCTATGTCAGTAATTCAGTGCTGAGCTGATGTCTTATAGCACTCGCACAATTTCATGCTGGAGGCATCATATGTCATCTGGACAAGATGCAACACAGAGGTCTGATCTACTTTGAAGTCATTAAAAACCAGTCTTTGAAAGAGAATCAAATGTTGGGCATTAAGCCCAAGTCTCGGTTAACTTGTAACTCTGGTACTTCCAGAGACACACACTCACACACACTCATATACCCATACATACTTCTAGAGTTCACATTTAAATACTTCTCTAAAAACACACAGAACACCACAAGTGCTAATATGATGGTTACTATGATTAATTAAAAAAAAACCAACACCCTGATATTCTTCCAGATGAAACGTTTATAAAGAAATGTAGAATTTTCCCCTTTTTTCTTTCATAGTGCTTGAGGGCCAAAGGGGACCATTAGATCATCTAGATTAATCTCCTGTATGTCACAGGCCATTAAATTTCCCTCAGTTACCCTTGTATTAAGCCAAATAACTTGTATCTGAGTAAATCACAACTTGTATATGGCTCCTGCTAGGCATCTTCATCTGGCTGGTGTGACAAGACCCTCCCCCACTCCCCCGTGACCCCACATTTACTGCAGAAGTCTTCTTGTTACCTGTAAGATTCTCTTCACAGTTACTATTCTGTAGAATAGAAACTTTGGCTGTTCGACCAAGCCCAGAGCTGGTACTGCTTGCCCACTCCATTATTTTTATTTGAGTTTGTCTCTTTTACACATTCTGTCCCTATGTCCAGGTCTTTAACCTCTACTCATGACAAACATGCAATTCCCATAATCTTTGGATCACAGTGTGCTTTGAGGTAATTTTTACAGTGACCTCCTTTTTGCTGACCTCTTTTCTGGTCTGTTCATTGAATATTTGTCTTTGTGGCTTTGAAATATGTAGGGCAGCGTAGGCAGTAGACACCCGTGTGCTTCATGTCTGTGAAAACAAACCCTTGGTAATTAGTGGTTTGGTATTGAGCTGGTTATCCAGTGAAATCCATACTGCAGCATTTGTTAGGACTCTGCTGACAGTGTTTGGGTTACTGAACCAATGGACTTGCTGCCCACTGCAAGGTGTGGAGAGAGGATGGGTGACCCTTGTGTTGCGTCATGCTTACTTCTGCTTTCCATTTCCTGTTGCATGAGTTTCTCCTTGCATGTATGACCATTACTTTATTATCTTAGAAGTTACTGCATAATTAAAAGATTCCTGTCTTGGAATCATTAAAAGGTATCCCTCATGGACAAGTCAAAGATTGATGACTTGACTGGATCTGCTGTCCTTGTGGATGGTTGCAGCAGCTTGTGTACGTATCTGTCAAAGAGTCACCACAAAAATAGTGAGTGCTTCTCTCTCTTTCCATATCAGTCAACTAGTTAATGAGATCTACATGTGTAAAGAACCCTGAAGCCACACTGCAAAATCAATATAAAGCAAACACAATTTAGAAAGCTAAACGAAATACTCAGGGTCTGATTTTAGCATTTAGGGGAACAATAGGTCAAACTCAATTATGTGCTTTCCAGATGATAATTTCCATTTTACTAAATATGTGTTTACTAAAGTTGGCAAAAGCTCCTCTGTTAGTGGGTAAGGGAGTGAGGAAAGGAAAGCAAGAGTAGCAGGGAGGTATGACCTTATTTTACCTTTTCTGAGAAAAGCAGATAACACAGCTAAATTGGAGAGATGATCCTGCAGGCCACCAAAGGCTCTTTCCTGAGATGAGATGCAGCTTCTCCCTTTCTGAAAAACTCTCACTTTTAGTTTTATTACTTTGACAAAGCCCTCAGCGCTCATCATTACTTCAGAGATAGAGAAACTCTGCATTCACCATGGTACAAAGCATTAGCATGAGGCCGCCTCCTTCTTCTAAATAAGAAGTTATGCTGAAGAGCAGCTGTAAGAACGGCAACTTGAGGAGGTTTGCTAGCCTAGCAAAGTCAGATTTTTTCCTGCATAAAGTGACAGACCATCCTAAAACGATGTAGGATAACCCTGAAGCCTTAGGTTAAACTGCTGTATTTTGTGTGCTTCACTAGTACATAGCTAGCTCATAAACTGCTCACAAAATAACTGCATCGGATGTAGATTTTAAGTGATTAATACACATATGCTGCTTGTGGAAAGACAAAAGCTCTGTGAAAAGATGGGGATGCTATATGATATTTGGTATGCATACAGTAGCTGCCAGTGATGCCTTATCTCCTTTTCCTTTTCTTCACACAGAGGTGATTTTAAGTTGTCACCACTCATCAATTTTCCATGGCAATGAGAAGACAAAGGGATCCAATGTCAGGTGCAAAATGTCAATACATTAGTTTGATGCCTATGCTAAAATGGTCACTTACGAAATCACAACCTTCCAATCTCTTAATTTGCTGCACATTCCAGCAGACACATGTGGTTGATGGTTATTTCAGAAGACTTTGCTCTTACTAGAGGAAGGCAATTGTTTTAAATGAATCCACAGATGATAGTTCATAGAGCTGTGACAATTTACAGAACTCTATAATTACATTACAATTTATATGCCATGGAATTACTGGAAACATATTTATACCATCTGTTTCAATGCAGACAGACACAATTTTTTATTCCCAACAGCATTATTAGTTCCTGTCATATTACCTGGTCAGAATACTCAGGGTAGCATCGCTGAACAAAGCAATAGATGGGATTGATCATTTAAATTTAAAAGTAAATTTATTGTGTTGTCTTTCTCCAATTACTTCCAAGATTCTTTTACATTTAAAAAAATATATATTTTCTCCTTTCGTTTTGCCACTTCTACCTCTGAGTGCCAGCCAGCATCAGTATCTGACAGGGTACTCTTGAACCTCTCTCCAAAATAAATATAACAGATGTCAGTCAGGTGTTCTTCTGCCCATGCCGAACCACTCACCAAGAAACACATTTTTATTTTAGGCCCATATTAATCTAATGAATTTGTCAAAAAATTAGGTGTCCTACCTAAATAGAGGGAATCATGAAATGTTTGCCTTCAACATCTAGTGTGGTAAATCTGACTCTGTATCTGAGCTCACTATATTTTCACAAAATCACAGAATCACAGAACGTTA
>NW_010163355.1:0-9200 GCF_000695765.1 Mesitornis unicolor | reverse complement strand
TCCAATCTCTAACGTTCTGTGATTCTGTGACACCAAAGTCAAAATAGCTACCTTACAACACTGACAAAGATGGACAAGTTGCATACACTCCACTCATTGTCTGTGCATCACAGTTACCAAAAAAAATCCTTACAATTGTTCTGCTCTCTGGCAATGTTCAGTCCGTGTTTTGCTCATTGCTCTTCCCAATTACTGTCTCTGTCTTAAATTCCTCTAGTGCCCCATCTTGGGCACCAAAACTGACTGTGATATGAGGACCTTGTCTGGCTACCAGGTACCCAACAAGCTGCTGTATGACTCCTCTTCCTCAGCAGGACAGAGGGAGAAAATAAGATGAAAACATGGGTAAAGATAAATGCAGTTTAATAAAGTAAAGCAAAAGCTATGTGTGGAAGCAAAGGAAAGCAAAAAGATTTGTTCTCTACTTCCCAAAACCAAGTGACATCCAGCCACTTCCTGGGAAGTAGGGTCTGAGTACGTACAGAAGTTGCTTCTTAATATCAAATGTGTCTTCCTCTCCTCCTTTCCCTTAGCTTTTATTTCTGAAGATGATGTGATAAGATACAGAATGTCCCTTTGGTCAGTTTGGGTCAGCAGTCCTGCCTATGTCCTCTCCCAGTCGCTTGCCCACTCCCAGCCTACTGACCAATAGAGTAGGGGTAGGGGGTGGTTGAAGAGACAGCACTGATGCTGTGTGAGCACTGGTTAGAAGTAGCCATCACACTGGTGTGATATCAACAGCATTCTGGCTACAAATACAAAGCCCAGCACTATGAGGGTTGCCAAGGGGAAAGTGAATTGAATCCCAGCCAGACACTGTACACCAGCACTAAGGTTGCAGTGAAGACAATGTTTGATTTAATCTGTTGTCTACTCTTCCTCTTCAGGCAAGATGTTATGCTGAAAAGGAGTTGAAGTTGGGCTGGAAGAATATAAACAAGGAAAAAAAAATAGCTGTTTCATTTACTGTTATGGACAAGAAGACATTGGACAAGAAGAGATGAATCCTGGTCTGTATTTCTAGGAATCCTTATGTATAATATCGTGTGGGACACTGAAAAAAATACACAGAATCTATTAAATGAAACCACCAGAGTTTTCTGTACGTATTGTGCCAAGAATGTATGGCTATCAGGCTAGATACATCTTTATCAAGTTGCCAAAAACATAAATGGACCTTGTATTAACAAAATAGCACACAGTGATACTGAACTCTTTCTGCTCAGCATTCCTCAAAACACTTAATATCTTTAAATACTTGTTAAAATTATTTAAAATGTTTAAAGCATGTGTGAGAGGCAGTATATTTTCATGAAATCTAATTTTAACTTTAAAATGCTCCCCTCATGTTTATATTTCTAGTACTAAACCCACTTGCAATTAAACCAAAAAGTTAATAATATTCATAATGAAATCACAAGCTTTGATTTCGTCCTCTAGCAGACAAGACACTTCAGATTTTAGCCTGATACATCTCAGTGGTAGTTCTAACATTACAATCAAGCTCTGTAATGAGCTTTCTTGCGTAAAGGGAATCAGTGACAGGTCCTTCTTCTGATTAAGGTATGAAATACTGATTAAGTATGGGGTACTGGGTTTTTTTTAAAAGCATCTACAAGTATCATACAGATACCTAGCCATTTGTATGGTAATAATCTGATCATTCATCCACTCCACATTTGTTCCCTACCTCCAGCTCTCGGAATTTTGAACATTCTGTACACATCTGCTCCAAATACATGTCACGGTTTTCTGAGTCTTTACTGCCTCCAAAGATGTCAACCAGTCTTAAAAGATTTCTACATAGTATTATTTAAAAAAACCAGCAACAGTATCTTAATTTCCAGAACTGTATCTTATCTTACCAAATATATTTCATTTCTGAAAGTTTCTGTTCTTCCACTATCTATTCAGAGTCTACGTCATATCTGACCCTCTTCTCTAAGCAAGCTCTTTGATATGATAATCATGTCTTCATAGACCAAAAATTAACATTAGACTTCCATGAAAGCATGGCAGTAATCATCAGTAAACTTATGTATCATTTAATTGGTTAGAAATATTGTGCTACTCATGTCTCCTTCTTGTCTACTGTCAATTAGCTCTCTGCACAAATTCCTGACCTATTTGTGATTTATTTTTCAGTTCCTTTTGATCTATCACTATTATTCTGTTTATAATATTCACTGGATTCACAACAGTATTTTAAGCTGTATTTTCCACAATACATTATGCAAAGAATTTTTCATTGCTAGTTTTATGAGAAACACTACAGGTTATATGGTGCAGGCCTGACTGCAAATTCATAGTCAAACTTCCAGCAAACTGTCACCTCTTATTCTCCTTTAGCCTTCATGGTCTCCATTTTTTCTCTTTAAATTGAACACCGCTGCTTCAAATAAAGATTCAATATCATTCAGGACTTTTCCTCTCTAGTGTAATAAGTAATTCTTTCTAACCTGTGGTTTTGTAATATTTTTCTGTCTTGGCTAATGTTTGCACTATGTCCTAATTTAGAAAAAAATTAATTGGCTTCCTATGTTTGTACTTTATTTTCCTGAACAATAAAGATGTTAAATAATACTAAATAAAATATATATTATTTGAATGTCTCACCAGAATAATCTTCTAGCTAAATGCTTTCATATTTATGCTTTCTTTACAACTATTTAGTTTTGAGTTCCTGTGACAGCACAATATACAAATCATTCAGTTTGTCTATTAAGATTCATATTTCAAGGTGGCATCAAATAATTTACTGGGAATGATGTTTCTTTTCAAACCAACATTGCACAATTTTGTGATTATATTCAAAATGCTGCACAGTATTTGAAATTATGCTTCATTTAAACAAGCTACAAAAAACTGGAGAACTTCAAACTAAGTCTGAAATTTCAGTTTTGTCACTATCTGCCTTAGTCACTGCTTTTCAGTCCACAACCTGTACTAAATGCAGTAATGCCTTTGAAGTGGAAAATAAAGTCTATAAAAATCTTAATTAGTTACAATATTTATAATTTTTCATGACATACAGGCATTGTGCTGGTCACTGTCAAACAGCAGACTATATCATGAGAAGTGCCTTAGGCAAACATTCCTTGAAGGTAGTCTAAGGCTGTGCTTTACCTGGAAAACTAATGTATGCCTGAGTTCAGCATGAAGGTACTCCACATTTTCATATTGTGTAACACTGTGTGACAGACAGTAACAGGTTTTCACTATAAAATCTCTGCTTCTCAAATAATTTCAGAATGTTATACATTACTTTATAGCTCCAAATCCTCTACAGTAATGTATAATGATCACAGAATAACAGAATATTAGGAGTTGGAAGGGATCTCAAAAGATCATCTAGTCCAACCCACCTGTCAGAGCATGATAATCCTTGTGGTCCCTTCCAACCTGGTGTTCTATGATTCTATGATTCTGTGACTCTGTATAATGATAAATGTTAGCTAGTTTCACATTTGCAAGACAGACCAGGTCTCCAAGTGCTGAAATTACCACTGAGAAGCATTCATACAGTTTCCAGTTGTTCCTTTAGTCAGAGGCATATTGTCTTCAAAATACCTGCTGCTTTTCCTTGAACTACTGGAGGTGAGTATCTAAATAATTATGAGTTTTAAAAGTGACCTGAATTAATTTCCTCCTTTCTCTGAAGATAGTTTAAAACAAAGAAAGTGTGAATGTCACTATAAAGCAAGATCAACTAAAACTTCAGCCTCCATGAAATTCGTTGTAATTCTTGAAAGGAAAGAATGTCTGGCAGTGTATAAATGCTCATTGGAAAACGCAATAACAAATACCCTTCCATTAGAATGATGACCACCAGAAGTACTAGTAGGAAGCATTTTACTTTAAAGAGCAGGGAACCTGCAGACTGGCTTACTGTTTATGCGTGATCCTAAATCTTCTCATATATCTAATAAAAATTAGAATAATCTGCATAGCACCTATAAAGGAGGGGAAGAGACTGACTACCAATGGACTCATTGCCTTGCATTTGAGATCATATTTCTCCCTGACATGTAGGTCACAAATAACATCAGTCACTGTTCTTTTAAATGAAGATGCAACAAAACCTTAGATGAATAGTTATGAAATAGCACTACTGCACATAGAAGGGATAGCACCCCATATATTTCAATTAAAACCACTTCTAACTAACATTTAGTAAGAGTATATCACTACCATGGGAAAGCAAAGAGTGAATGACATTTTCCTAGTCACTGTCAGGTAGAGATCAGTTTACTTTTGAACAAAAAGAAGGTTTTGTCCTTTGTAAAATTCATGAGTCTTACCACATTCAAGATTAGATATTTCTGATTAAACATCAGGTTTCTTTCCAAGGTCATGAAAATACGTATGTTCAGACCAGTTTCATATGGAGAAATGGAGAAATTAGTATTAGTAGAGACCAACAGATTCACTCAGAAACAGGTGATTAATGTATCTTAATAAAGCCCGTGATATTACCAAGATACATTGCAAAGAAGTGACAGTAATATGAAAAATTGTACCATTAGAGCTTCAATCTTGCTCCATATTTCTAAACAATAAAAATAAACAGGATATATAGACAAGGTGGATGAGAGCACCAGTTTAACCAGGACATTTCTACACCATTCTTCTTTTCAGAGGAAAAAAAAATGTAAATATTTCGTCTCAAAGGAAATTGTTCCCTGTTTCACAATCTCCAGAAAATTATCTATTCATAGTCCTTCAAGTGGAAAGTAAGAGACAAAGGGCTGAATACAGACCCATTTGCTACTCTGGGGCAGGGCATTTGTGTGTCAAACTTGCAATCTCCATCTCTTAAACAAGTTAAACCATGCTAATGCAGACACATTATAAACTCTTTCTTATAGACAATGAAATATATTTAAAAAAAAATGTACTGCAATAAACCAGTAAGAATAAGAGGATAAATTTATTTTGGAAGTTTACTTGGATGGTCACTTGATTTTAGTCCACTTCAGGTTTTGTATAATCCGTTACTGATGGGCTCAATGGTTTGATCTAGTAGCATGGTCTCTATATGCCTATAGAAGTTTACATAGTTGATGGAACTTTCTAGTTCCCCAGAACATTATCAATAATATTGCAACATTTGCAGCAGATTTAATCAGTATTCTAAGAACAAAACGTCTGACTTGGCAATATATCTCCTCCATGCACATGGGTGTTGATACCAACTGTACCACCATCTGAAGCTACTTTGAATAGTCTAGTTTTCCCTCTTCAAAACTATTTCCATTTTGAAAAAGAAAAGAGTGAGAAACAAGGAAGATAACACTCTTCTGTGCTTTATGTTTTTGAAACTGACACACCAGAAGGGTTTTTAAAATTCACAGTAATTAGAAATTTTCATTCAAAATATAGTCCAGTGAGAGCTGGTTCAAAACCCAGTTTAACAACTGGGAAACAGAAAAGAAAGCCTAAAAAGAAGCACCAGTCACCAATTGCAAATAATATTCCATAACAATTAAATCTTCAGTTACTTACAAGAAACATTTAGTCTGTCAATTGAGAGCAAAGAGCTTTTATGAACTGCTCTATTAAGGAAACAAGACATAAATAAAGAAAGTGTTCCAGTTCAAAATGAAAAATCCTTATCAAATATAAATGGATTGTTTATGAATATTGGGGAAGTTAATCACAAGGTTAATTTTGGAAGGGAGACTAGTTATCAAAACTTTAAAAACCTGGTTTGTTTGCTTGTAATAAATGCTATTCCTTGACAATTTAACTTTTAATTGAAGAGACTAATTTTGTGGAAATATTTATCTCTCTCCATTTTTACAGAAGGAATTTAAAGTTTCATATTAGATATGCTACATAAATGAAAATAGAGTGTTGGCTGATGAAAAGCTCAACATGAGCCAGCAGTGTGCGCTTGCAGCCCAGAAAGCAAGCTGTATCCTGGGCTTCATTGAAAGAAGAAGGATCAGCAGGTCAAGGGAGATCGAGAGAGGTTCTCCTTCCCTTCTACTCTGCCCTGGTGAGACTGCATTTGGAATATTGTGTCCAGTTCTGGGCCCCTCAGTTCAAGAAGGAGAGAGAACTGCTTGAAAGAGTAGAGCCATAAGGATGATTGAGGGAGTGGAGCATCGCCTTATGAGGAGCGGCTGAGGGAGCTGCGTCTCTTTAGCTTGGAGAAGAGGAGACTGAGGAGTGACCTCATTAATGTTTATAAATTTGTAAAGGGCGAGTGTCAGGAGGAAGGAGCCAGGCTCTTCTCAGTGATAGCCAGTGATAGGACAAGGGGCAATAGGAGGAAAAACTTTTTAGTGTAAAAGTGACAGAGCACTGGAACAAGCTGCCCAGAGAGGTTGTGGAGTCTCTTTCTCTGGAGACATTCAAAACCTACCTGGACACATTCCTGTGCAACCTAGTTTAGGTGATCCTGCTCTGGCAGGGGGGTTGGACTAGATGATCTTTAAGGTCCCTTCCAGCCCAAACCTTTCTTTGATTCTATGGTTCTATGATAGCCAGAGAAAGTCTGTATTCTTATATGTATGACAATTAGAATATTATCAAATGTATAGAAATAAGTATATATTTAGCTATACATTTATGTATATGTGCATATAGATACAAAATGTTAGAAGCAATAGTTGAATGATTGATAAACCAAAAAAATGCTAAAAATATTGTCAAAGATTAATAAACTTTGGACATCTGGACTGAGACAGGAAAAAAAATAGCAAGAAGTAAGATTACAAAAATTAAAGAACTAGAATAAAAGAAAAGAAAGTCTTTCAGACTAATGTTCTCCGATCTGTTAATGGAAATGTTGAAGGATATAGTAGGAATTGAGAGTAGGTAAAAAAACTCTTTGAAATCTTTTACGATGTGAAAATGTAAATGAATGAAGCCAGAAGTGAAAATATCTTTTCCACTTCTTTTTATGTTTCAAAGAAAATAATGTTAGTCTTTATGATAATTAATTTACTTATTTTTTAGTTTTGACAATAAATAATTCACAGTAACTATTACATTATTAAGTGTTTTGTGCATTTTGATGTTTTACTAAGTATTATATTATAAATTATATTCATTGTGGCACGTATATGGGAACTTTATATGGGATATTATGTTCCCACATGATTTAATAGAATACATAAAATAATCACATCTACTTATGTGACAAGATCTGCTAACCGTGTTTTTTCTGGACCACAGTGGTAACTGCATGCCTGTCTCACTCTCAGAAGAGAGATTTGGCTGCAGTTCAGTCCAGTCATAATGTCACTTGCCTTAAGGTTACTTCTATTTATGCTTGTGCTCACAGCCTGTAGGTTTATTCCAGCAGCAAGAGATCTTTGACTAACCCCATTTTATAAGGGAATCTTCTTTGGGCACAATCCCAAAATATACACCATTACAGTGGCTCTGTAGGGAATCTTCAGAAACTTAATGAGTCAGCTTTATGACTTTGCACTGAACCATTACAAATTTGCTGCAGAGTATCAGTGACTCTGATCCAAAAATTAATGTTATTGACTGACTTTGTATGATTATTGCAGAGGTGAAATTTAGTCCAGAATTAAAGGAAAAGGGTTTTGGTTTTGGGTTTTTGTTTGTTTGGGGTTTTTTTGTTTTGTTTTTGTTTTTGTTGTTTGTTTTTTTAATCTAGAATTGGATCCAAATAGGCATCTTTGCTTTAATTTTTATAAACATTCATTCAAAATGTAAGACAGAAGTATGTGGAACTTGAATGAAGCTTCTTTGACTAGAAGTGTAAAAATAATCTATTTCCTTGGATTCATGCTGCAACTTTTTATTATAAATGGAATTTGTAAATATTTTGAATGTCATTACCTTCCCCTGCCTGTTGTGAGAAATTAGGTTACTCAGCATCTCACAAGTATTTGTTATTCTATAATGTTATTAAAGTTGTTGACTCAGTTTAAAATATATGTTAAAGCTATAAAACTCTGAACAGGTGTATTTGTTGAATTCAACTTTGGATGCAAAGAACTCAGTGGTAGTTTAGCATAAATATTTTTTCTACTCTAATCTACATTGAGTAGATGGTCATTTACTTCAATTTCTTATTTCAGTGACAAGATATTTTTTCCTTACTAAGCTGAAGTGTCCTTAACATCAAAAAAGCCAATATTTCTGAAAATGTACTATATTAGACATTTTATTAGTTTTCCTGACAGCTTGGAGAAAGCATCTCCTAATGTGGCATCAATACATAATGTGAGCTTTTTCTACAGAGGTTAATTCTTATTTGGAAGACACATCACATTATGATAAATGACACCCACAGTATTGTATACAAACATTTCTAAAAGGGTACATGATGTTCAAGTGTTTCTGAAAGAGATGGGGAGAGATAGCATTATATTTTCCAGTGTAACAGCTTTTGTTTGAACATATTTTGTGAGGTTTGTACTCTATTGTGAAATTGTAGAATTTTAATTTTGAAATAATATTTCTTTGTTTTCATCTTTCTGTTTTCAAAATTATTTAATCAGAGATTACATTCACTAAAAAGAAAATGCTTGAATATACAGAGATCATATTAACCTTTGACTTTAAAACACTAAAGAAAGTAACTGCTTTTTGAAATAGGGCAGTTATCCTTCCGATTCTTATTTTCAACATACTAAAATATGCTACTTAATCCTGTCATTCAAAAATTATATAGTGCATCATTTGTAGTTCTTGGACTTTGTTGGGGTCCAATAGCTTTCTGTATTTGAGTTAAAGATAGATTGTTAAACTACTTGGCTGAATTTTGAAGAAAAAGGAGAGATAGCTTTATGTAAGGATTGATACTAACCACTGTTGATATAATGAATGCAGCACTGAAAATTAAGGAAAATTCATCCACTATGAAACTTTTGTTGTTGCTGTCTTGATTTATAATCATAGCACATAAAGTGCTCACAGACACACAGATCAAGTAGTCATGTTGCTATATTGCTCTTTATGAGCATAACCATGCATGTGGGCAGTGAATGGAGATAAATCAATATTCCCCTCTGCTATGCACTTCTGAGACCACATGTGAATTACTGTGACCAGTTTTGTTTTCTTTCATACAAGATAGAGAGGAAGGGACCAGGGCACAGAGCATTAATGTGGTTAAAGCAAGTAAAAATAGGCTAAGATATGTGAGTTTGTTTAGCCTGGAGGGGAGCAGGGGGAAGAGAAAAGGTGGAAGAGAAAAGGGGGAAGAGAAA